>NC_068362.1:25631193-25934563 GCF_020536995.1 Dreissena polymorpha
TTTTCTGAAGCAATTCGAAGCTATGCAGTACAGAAGCGAAGCCGCAGGTATCAAGAACCCGAAAAAGCCCCAGAAAAACCGTTAAGTTCGGCCGGCTCCTGAAATAATACAGGAGCTTAAAAATGTATGTTTACTTGCAATTATAAATAATGAAACGAACGAATATATTAAACTTACTTTAATTTGTTTAACCACATCACGGAATCGATGTTCCATGCATTTCAGTTTCAACTTGTTACATATACATGTATAATGTTTTCTGCTAGTAACGTACACTGTTTTGTTTAAAACGTGTGGTTCAAATTGATAAACTTACTAATCACTGCTTACTCACCTCTCTGTTCGTGCGAGCTAGTTCCGAACCCTCTCATCCACACGCCCCCTTCGCCCATGTACGTCTGAATGTTGTTATCTTCACCCTTGCCTTTCACGTCACACCAGTGGTGATCCGGAACTATTTTACCACCAATGTTATCGCAGTAGGTGACGTCACCGCCTGTCACATTCACAAGGTCAGACAAGAGACAACGCTCTTTTGAAAGAAATAAAGGGACCTCCTGGTTATCCTGCACAAAGTAAGTATAAGTTATAATAATCGTATAAAATGATGACATTACAACTGCACGTTTTGTTTGCTACATATAAACCATAATATCAATACAACTATATGAAAAATAGGAATAGTCTTGAAATTCAAATGAATATCACGCTTTAATGACAGTGCTATGAATATTTTATAGTCAGCAGTTTGTCAATACTCACGTTTATCAAGTATTCACTGAAAGGTATTTAGTCAGGTCAATATACACTTTGACCCACCAAAAATTGCTACAAAAGGTATTTTCATTGATCCTGGTAGGATAGCACGTAATTTATAACATATAAAAAGGTTACCGAAATCAGACCTCCGGAATTATTTTTTTCTTTCAAGATGGCCGCAAAAACCTATTTATGATCATAACTATGTAACTATCCACTCTAATTTGGTATTTTTGGGGTCTATACCCAGGTTTCAGGACCAAAGAACACTTTAAGATCATCAGACATAGTGTAAGTTTAGTATGATACACATAAATCCAACATGTCCTCCAAAAATAGCCACCGCCACAATGAGAAGGATCACAAGTTCATAACGTTTTACTCAAATTTGATGATTTTTATGTCCGACGTCATGGTTTTGGAGACAAAAAATATTTTGATTGAAGTGTTGATATCAGTAAGCAGTTGATTCATTTTAAAATCGAAATTATGACATTCACCTGTCCACTATCTCCTAACACTATCTGTATCCTCGCCGGTTAATGTTGTGGGGCTATGGACGGGGTCATTCCATTGTTGCTTTAACAATACACTTGTCTGCATCCCCTGGTGACACAAGGACATTACATCCCCGTTTAGTCAGAGCTATGCGGATCAGAGCAATCATGCATACCTGTTTTTTTGTCACGAGAAAAAAGTCCTCATTTTTGCATGATCATTCTGCTCTTCGTTGAAACTCATACTCGGGTTCACGTTTTTGTCCTCTGCTCTTGTGTGTAATATCTTTGATGAATGGACCTTCCTCGTAATCATCGAACACCACTGTTGCTTGTCCGTGTAATCTGAATAAGACTCGGCTCTTGCGTTGTTTGTGTCGCCCTTTTTCCATGGTAAACGATGAAGCAAAGAGCCACCATCAAGCACATAACAATCTGTTCATCACAGCCTCACTTGATACGTTGTCAGCTTGATCTCTCATTGACTGAATGATCTGAGGTTTGTCTGCTTTATTAAGTATGTTCTTGACTGCAAAGAGGGCAGGAGGATGGGGGCTCAGTTTATACGACAATATATCTTCAAGGCAAAGATCTCCAGATTTTGACACTACCAACAAATGCTGAAACAGAATGGCAGGATATATATCACGGTCTTTAGCAATCTTCACAGCGGAGCTATTCCCATGACTTTGGTATTTATCGTTTCACTTAGATTTTTAAAACAGAGGTCGACTTTCCTATGATATCTCTTATGATCTTGTTTCCAACCTCTCCAAATGCGTGAACATTCACATCTGCTCCAGCCATTATCCAATTAACAATGTTTTTCAAAGAGGATCAGCTGTGTAGGGTGGGCAGTTTGTAGTCTTTATCTGCATTTTCTCGAGATCAGAAGCAACTCTTTTTGATGCGGACCTCAGTTGCGTCTTTGTGTTGTGGACTTGTGATGTAAGACAACCTGTGTTCTTAAGAGACCTCATCAATGTTTGCTCAATGGCAAAATCACTGCTTAGCCGAGCCAATTACTGATTACTCCGACCAGCATTGTGAAACCATTAACGAACTTTCTATAAACTTCTGGGTGCGTATCATATTGGCTGCTCATTCAATTTGGCTGAAGATAGTTATAAGCAGATCGCCATAAGGTAATAATTCAGCAATAATTGGCTTGTCTTTGTGGTTTGGGCAAGTTCATCTTCTTCTCTGCAGCCGTCTCGAGTTTGATCTAAATATTAGACCATAAAACATCTGCGTCGTCTCGTCCCTAAGAATGGAAGAGTACAACTCCTTTGCCTGATCAAACAGTATCTGAATCTCGGAATTTTCTGATATGAGCTGGCCATGTAGGTACTTGTCAACACGAAAATGGCCCCTCAATGCCGTTTGAACAGCTTTCTCTGTAATAATTGGCACAATGGCATTTTTCCCATAAACAGTCTCAACTCTCAAGTATGTTTTTGAGCTGGTACTTTCAATAAAGAATCCTATTGCTCCCATCAAGTTTATGAAAACAACCCAACATCAGAACAATACTTTTCAGGCAACTACGCTGTATAAAATACATGATAATTTCGGCAGCATTCCAATACAAGGGTTCGTCAAACGTCAAAATGGTGGGAAGGTTGTGCTTCATGGTAGGTTACAAACAGACATAATTCACGACTTATCCCCAGAGTACAAATGGTCATAGGCAAGAATTTGACTGACGACTGCTAAGGGTACTGGCTTCCCTGATGCAAAATATTCATCATTCCCTGCTAATGCGATGATGCCTACCTGAAGCTGAAGAAGACTTCTCACAAAATATCGACTCTCTTGTCATAATCCCAAAATTGCGACAGGTCCTCAAATACGTAAGTACACGTATGCCTTGCCAACCGTAATTCAAGATTTTGAATTTTGTCTTATTTCTAGTGTTCCGCTCCGTGGCCTGTTTTTGCGGAAAATTCGTCCGTGATGCGGGGGTAATATATGTATTGATCTGTTTGAATATTTTGTTGTTAATGACGCTTGAGCTATAATAACGGAATGCAAGGTTATACAAAGGATAAATATTTAACAGAAAACATGCAAATCTTTTTATTATGAAATCGCACAAAAAGAATTACTCGTTTGAGTCAATAGTTATGCACTTGCGGTCATTGCATAAGCGGTCATTTTGGACGTCATGCTGGATTTCTCTGTTACGTTATTTACTAACATAATTATTTATTATCTGAATGTGTTAGTTGACCCCAAAACCTAAGTATAGACACCAAAATAATGAAATTTGAGTGAATACTCACATAGTAACCATAATTAACTTTTCGGTAGTCCGATGTTGGTTAACTTTTACTATGTTAAAGGACATTATACCCTACCAGGATCAGTTAAAATACATTTTGTAGCAATTTGTGTGTGTGTGGGGGGGGGGGGGTTGAGAGGTTTTTTTCTCTTTATATATTGACCAGACAAATTTATGTATGTGTTTCCATTGACCTAATTTTCAATTCAATTTTCCAAAGTATTACAGATTTCTCCCCGAAGACGTTTTGTATTTTTATGTGAAATGTTATACAACAATGTTAATAAAATTGCAAAATATAAAGCATACACACGCTTTCATTTGTCCGATGTCCACTAATATTCACGAACAGAAGCGCACTTATCCATATATAAAGGTAGTTTATACCCATCCTTCAATTCAGGTAGTCAGTATGACTAGAGTAAAGAAGAATAAACGGTTTTCCAATAAATCGAAAACTGCCTTCAGCGCTTCCCATATGCGAGTATACCCACTCCCGCGTAACTACATTACAGTGAGAGGTGCGTCTGTACGACAACGCGATACGGCGTCATAACTACAACGGTCACAGCGTCTTGACAGTTATAGACATACACACGCGTTAACACTGTTTAGTTCTTTGTTTAAACTTACATGTCAAACGGGATATGGCATTTATTTTCATTTGTTAATGTTTCTTTACTGGCTACCTAAGCTAAAGAGACATTTTCTAGCGTGACATCACGATAAAAGACAGTAGTTCAAGCACAAAACATAGACAACCCAATTTAAGTCGTTGTTTCTGGCTCTCAGTTTCTTTCACGATGATTATTTTCAATGATTTGTATCAAGTTCGATCTTTTACAAACATGTCATGCCCATGTGTATACAATTATTGGTAAAGACATGTTACGGTGTCTTCTTTACAGCGTTACAGCGCCTGCAGGCAGTCAAATTTACAACCATGGAGATTTCGTCCCACGATAGTAGCATTTTGGGCGTGAGTATGGAGGTCGGCATTTTGCAACAACAACGAAGAGCCTAAGGAAAAAGCTGAACAGTGTACATCGACGCCTTTTGCCACAAAACAGACGGTAGATAAATTCTTAAGTGTAATTGTTTCGTTTCATTTATGGGGATATTAGTCAATATCGTGTTTGTTTTTTGATAGTTACCACACTGTTAAGTTAACACATTCAGCGCTGAATATTCAAGCAAATATTCATACGGCATGAATTGTCATTAGCTAAATGTAATAATAATTCATCCAATTTAATACATTTTGATTTGGCACTATTCAGCTGCTTATTCTTTGGTAACGCATAGGCAAATCAAGTACATTCTGATCAAGCAAAGGAGCTGCCTGATTTGGATATACTTTATTTTCAAAAAAACGTATCAAGGCGTCAATAGTGCTGATTGGGTTAAATGTTTTCTGTTTTGAATTGCTTTATTTAAACTAGCGATGTTGAATCAGGTGATTCATGTGTTTCAAATCGTTTTTATTTTAATCAAGTATGTATCCTCGTGTACCCTTTAATGTGTCCTTCTTACTAATAATATCTATCGATACTATTTGTTTGTTCTATTTCTTAAATGCCATCGTTATAAACTTATTCATTTTTTGCCATTTGATGCGTTTTAAACGAAATTAATTTTGCGCGTTTGCAAGATGACGTAGATTCGCGAGGAATTGATGACTTCATTTACAACCGTGAGAAATAAGGATATATTTCACGGATCTTTTTGGATTTCACTGCCTAGCACATTATAAATAAAATTATTCGTTATATGCTAGGTAATCAAATAAAAAATATCCGTTAACTATATCCTTATTTGTCATTGCTACAAATGGCGTCATCACTTTGGCGCGCAAAACACGTTTTGTTGAAATAACTCTTCAAATTGTCAAACATTGATATACAAAAATTACAATAGCATATAATAAATAGAAAACTTATTTGTTTACCGTAACATATTCGATTATATCATCACCAGTAATGGAGATAATTTCAACACTTTCACTCGCGCTACGCGCTCATGAAAAAACGAATTATCTCCCTTACCGATGATGCTATAATCTTTAATCTCACTGCAAACAAGCAGTATTAATATATTAATGTCACCACATATTATCATTCAGCTGTCTGGAATGGCACTTTCTTTTTTAATTGGACGCTTAAGACTTGATTAACTGTAATCACTAGAAGCATATTTAAAGGAGATGTGTATTAATGCGCTTTCAAATATAAAAAAAACACGCTTATAGTGAATATTGTCATTTATTTTTATTTTGTACCATCCGCATGCTGCTTTAAATCGCCATGGTACACCCTCATATAACGTTCGGATACCGAGGCGCTAAAGGTCGTATCCAATTAAAGGTACATATTACATACATTAATGTGTTAACAAGTTCCGATTATGCTAGAATAAACTAAGTAGGTTGTGAGCAACTGCAGTGCGAATCAACTTAAGTCTAACATGTGTACACAAATCTCTCAAATGATGAGTTATTTGCATTATGTTAGACACGCGACAGCTTAATGCAACACAAAAGTAAAACAAAAAACTTATATGGGAGCTTTTTGCATAATTTCTGAGCTACATTGATCTGTCATCTGTCTTCATGATGGATACAATACCACCATTAAGTGTCATCCTAAAAAAGCTATTTATGAACACTCTAAGAGTAAAAAGTATATTTATTATATATATATATATATATTAATCAACTCATCAAAAATCTAAATTTCTTAATGTCAAGTATAACCTGATCACTTCTGACAAACCCGCATTTATATGCACGTGTAACACACTTCAATATGCTTAACCAAACGGTATGTACACTGTCTTACAATTTCATAACGGAACACATCTTAATATTGTCTGGCAATCCATGGCGAAGATGTGGCAAAATCTTCGAGCAATCAGCATTGTGATATTGACGGACAGGCATAGTCCCGCGGGCTGGCTTGTCATTGTCTGGCACAGTGCCCTTCTTCCGTTTCGCGAACGTCTTTGGCAGGCTGGACATATCGAAGCGATGGTCCTTTGATTGAAAGAATTAACATATGTTAACATATGTCATAAAACGTTCACAATAATTAAATTGCGCTGAAAACAAACACAACTAATATTATGTTTCTAGTTTCAAGTAATACGTACATTTGACTTATTATGAAAAAGAAATGTTGAAAGTCTGATTTATTTAAATCGTAAATTTACTTTCAATAAAGTTACATTTTAAATTCAATCTACATCTTTGGGTTTGGTATCTATAATTATTATTTTTTAAAAGTTCAGTGGTAGCTCATACATGCTCTTAAATTCTTATCTGTAGGCATTGCATTAATTAATAAAGTAAAAATTTATCACCAGTTTGCAAATAAATACATGACCCTGATGTAAGCCAATATTAGGTATCATTAACACCTCATTGTAGATATACCTCTATAAAGATTTACCATTTTACCGAAACTTCCACAAGATTTACTATATAAATACAATTTACCGAACTTGTTATTTACCGAAACCTCTAGTACCCGTCGATACTATACCGTAACCTTAAACATATTGTAGTAAATGCACTGTAACACTCTCTGTAAGACGCCGTAACATTTTAATTCCTCAACATTTATCTCGTTACACTTACATGCAGTTAATTTTGAAAACGATCTTGATAAGATTGATTCAATATTCTTTCTTGCTTACGTTTGTTTGTATTTTCTTCTGTTTAATGTCAGACTTTGAATTATATTCGAATGATTTTATGAGTTGTCTATACAAGTCTGTAAAACTTCCATTTTATCGATAACCTTGGAATAAATTACATGGCAAGCTATGAAAGAGGAACACAATATCCGTATTTAAATAAACATTGGCTTACACATACAAAAACTATTCAAAATTACCGTCATTTACCATTTATTTTAACAACGTCCCGTATCGTCAACAAACTGTGGAAAGACGCCGTAACCGTTGTAGTAATGACGCCGTATCGCGTTGTACAAACGCAACTCTCATTGTAACGTAGTTCAGCAGGAGTGATACCTGGTATCCATCCAAGTTACGTATCGTCTTGCTTATTTTTTTAACTTTCTTGACATTGGACTTGTTGTGTACTCGCTGCTATATTACAACCTCTTGTTTCGTGTTTTTTATGTAATAAACGCCGGATAATGCGATAATGAAGTTTTTATTTTATTTTCAATAATAGCAAAGGTAAATATTGTATTATATTCTACTGCGTTGTATTCTTCTTTATTAGATGAATGCTTTGTTTTATTCTGTTAAAAAGGTCAATATGTTGTGTATTGTGTTATATTATTTTTACTTCAACATTTAGCATATAATTTTACAACATTAACATATTTCGCAACCAGGAATCATTATATCAGCGCGGTTGTTATTTATCGATACGCGACACATCAAGACTGGACACTTGCGTGGACGAAAGGGGCGGACTCAGCACAGACTTCTCGGCGTGGATGGTGGAGCATGCCACAGTCTGTACCTACACCCATTGTAACACATTGCAACATATCGAATGTACCGACGGCAGTTGGGTTTATGTCGCCCATAATGACGATGGACTCGAAATTGATCCACTTATTTGTAAGAAAAAGTAAACATAATCTAAAATTATGTTATGATTTATTTATATTTTTGTGTTGATACGAATTTATATATATATATATATATTTATTTTTTTTAATTTAGCAATACAAAACATCATTATTATTCTCTCAAGGTGACGAGGCATCTTTACTCGTCAGGAAACATAAACGCGTGAAGAAATTTTTTTGGGGTTGGAGTAGGTCTCCGGACCCCCACCCCCACCACCGCCACGTAAGTAGCTTAGCAATTCTGAGTAGTTACCGGTACTAAATAAATTATTATACGCACGCGTAAATGTTGAAAATATACTTCAATAAATAAATGACACAACAGTTGCAAAACACCGTTTATTTGTTCTATATCTAAGCATGTTGCAACACACATCCTGCAAGTGTATATTACGGGTTTTTCCATGAGACGCCTATTACTTTTTCTATATATAACAATGTTTCTAGCCGACTGCGGTATGCCTGGTAATGTGCGTGGTGCATCGGTTAGCGTGACGTCAACTCAGCTTGGCGGAACCGCCACTTACACGTGTAACCTTGGTTACGGTTACACAGGTGGTGACCTCACACGCACGTTTCAGTCCTCGGCTCAATGGAGCGGAACCGAACCAGTTTGCGTTTGTAAGACAAATAAATTATAGTCTGCTTTGTTTGTGTATTTCTTTGAAGATCCTTTAACTTTTATCAGAGTATCATTTGGTATTCAGACTTAAAGTAGTATTTATAAGTCACCAGACAATTTAGTTACCTACATAGTATGTAAATAAGTATGTTTGAAATGTTCTTTGGAAATGCTTTGGTAATGCTGTCATTGTCTATACAGATATGAATTCGTGCAACAGCTTCCCTTGTAAGAATGGCGGCACATGTACAAACAAGCCCGAGAGTTATATGTGTTCTTGTCCTGATATCTGGAAAGGAACCAATGGCGAGCAAGATAAATCATCTTAGTGGATCTAAGTATAAAATATTCTATTTTAGTTTTATTGTGAGCATTCTAAGAACATTTTACTGTCTCTTCAGAAGCTAACGTTTGCGCACGCAACCCCTGTGTCAACTATGTTCGATGCGAAGATGGTGGTACAATCTACACGTGCGTCTGCAAACCCGGCTGGAGTGGTCAAACTTGTAATACACGTACGTTAGTTACGGATGATATGTATAGATATAAACGTATAAATAACATAAAAGAAGCGTCAAATAGCTAATCAACAAATCTTTTAAACACTAGTGAATGAATCAACAAATCTTTTAAACACTAGTGAATGAATTTACCATTAGCGATATATTTTTGTACAATAGTTTATAATACATTTATTTATATGCATTGTTATCCCCACGCTTTTTGAAAAGCGTGGGGATATTGTGGTTATCTCCACCGTCTGTCCGTCCGTTTGTCCGTCTGTCCGTCCGTCCTGGCCACTATCTCCTCCTACACTATTAGCACAAGAACCTTGAAACTTACACACATGGTAGCTATGAGCATATGTGCGACCCTGCACTATTTGGAATTTTGATCTGACCCCTGGGTCAAAAGTTATGGGGGTTGGGGTGGGACCGGGTCAGAGATTTTCACTCATTTTTTAGGTTATTTTACATTGACTTCTTCATTTCTACACCATTTTACTCCAAATTGATACTGAACCACTCTTATGCCAATACGATCAATGTCAACTATGCATGGCCGCATTACCAACCCTGGGGCGCCCCGCCCACATAGACCACACCCAACCAAAATTGCATTTTACTATAATTTCTTCATTTCTACACCGATTCACTTCAAATTGATACTGAACCATTCTTATGACAATACGGTCAATCTCAACTATGCATGGCCCCATTACCAACTCTGGGGTGCCCCGCCCACATAGGCCACACCCACCCAATATTGCCGTTTACTATAACTTCTTCATTTGTTTAGGTTATTTTACATTAACTTCTTCATTTCTACACGAATTACTTCAAATTGATACTGAACCTCTCTTATGACAATACGGTCGATCTCAACTATGCATTGCACCATTACTAACCTTGGGGTGTCCCGCCCACATAGACCACACCCACCCAAAATTGCCTTTAACTATAACTTCTTCATTTCTTCACCGATTCACTTCTTATTGATACTGAACTT
The DNA here is from genome assembly GCF_020536995.1 of Dreissena polymorpha. Lineage (NCBI taxonomy): Eukaryota > Metazoa > Mollusca > Bivalvia > Myida > Dreissenidae > Dreissena > Dreissena polymorpha. Next base: position 25,641,472 of record NC_068362.1, read on the forward strand.
CTCATATGGCAATACGGTCAATTTCATATGTGCATTGCCCAATTACCAACCCTGGGGCGCACCATCCACATAGTCCACACCCAAAATTGCCTTTTACTATAACTTCTTCATTTCTACACCGATTCACTTCTAATTGATACTGAACTTCTCTTATGACAATACAGTCAATCTCAACTATGCATGGCCCCATTACCAACCCTGGGGCGCCCCTGGGTCAAACATGAGGCGTGGGGATACGCGTCGGCCCCTGCCGCACCATTTCTAGTTAATATTATACTGCTTATATGCTGGGTCACATACATATACGTTAAAATAATGAATATTATAATTACTTTCTTGTAGCAATAGATTGTGGTGATCCGGGTTTAATTGTCAATGGTATCGTGACGGCTCCGGAAACAACCCTGGGAAATATAGCTACATATTCATGTAATGATGGTTACAATGCAACGATTGGGAACAAGGAGCGGATATGTAATACTGATGGAAAATGGAGTGGTCAACCTCTTGTTTGCAAATGTAAGTATCGTTTTGTTGTATAATTGTAGCATTCGATCGGTAAACTATTTTATTTAAAAGAAAACTTTATTTAATGCTTGAATAGTCTAAAAACATTGGGTATATGGTCACTTATTGTTTTTGTTTTTGTTGCATATGCTAGCAGCTGTAGTAGTTCACCGTGCATGAATAAGGCATCGTGCACAAATCTAACTGAAAACTTCGAATGCACATGTGTTCTTGGATGGGCGGGAAAAACCTGCAATGAAGGTACTATCACCATAAAAAAATTTGTTTACAATGTTTTTGTATTTTAAAAGATAAATAATATTGAGTCAAAATGCAAATCCAATATTGTTTAAAACAATTTACGATTTAATACGTGTGTTTCAGATAAACAACCACCAATTGCTTCGAACTGTTCTAATAATATTCGGGTGAACGCGACAGAAAGGTCTCAATTTGTCTATTAGACTGAACCAACATTCTTTGATCCTATGGGTTCAGAGTTGCATCTCGTCTCAAACTATGAGACACCTAGCCACACTTTCCCTTGGGGCGATTTCACGATCCATTACTCTGCCACCAAAATAAAGAACGCCTTAAGAACCGAGTGTGCATTTAATATCATAGTGAGACGTAAGTATACCTTAAGTTGCTTAATATTGTTTTGTGAAAGACGTTTCGCAAAACACAGCCGTAAGAAACATGACGTTGTTTAAACAAATGCGTTTGACTCTTCAGCAACACCATGCGATTTGCTGCCTGTACCAAAGCACGGAACTATTCTCTGCAATGACTGGAGTTCAGATTATGGTCAGTTTTGCGTGCTAGCCTGCCAGAGAACGTTCGCACCAAGTCTTCCGGGGAGATTGGGCACATGGGTGATCTGCGGAGATGACGGAAAATGGTCCTCTCAACCATCTGATTGCTCTTGTAAGTTGATTTGTTGAATTTTGCACTTTTGCCCTATGATCCTGCAGGCAGCACTATGTTATAAATTATTACTTCATTGTGTCGTCATTTTGCAGAAACAATACGACGATTAAAATTTATTTATTTTTCTTCTAAGCGTATTTGTTAAACTAGGCACGTATATCCTATGTTCCTGCAGGCAGCACTATGTATGATAAAATTATAACTTCCTTATGTCGTTATTTTGAAGAAACGAAAACGGCGCTTACAATTTCATTTTGATTTCAGTGCACTTGACAAATGAGACTAATATGTTGCTGTATCACCCCAACTATGCTGAGTTTATGTACGATCGATTCAATGACTATCCACGATTCAGGGAGATATATCTGAATCATATGATAAAACATAAGGATATTTCCCAATTCTGCAAAATATATCCTGGCTGCGACGGCAGTTCATCGGTACGGGTGTACAGTGACAGTTGAACACACCTGGATTTTTTCCGCCGTTCAAGCACAGACAGTATACATGACGTCTTATATAACCGTCATGATAGTATTATTGTTGTTCTTATGATAAAAAACCGGTTACTTTTTTTAGTAACGGTTAACCGGAAACTGTTTAAATCATGATTGATATTCTTAGTCGAAATTTTGACCAGTTTTTCGCTCTATCAGAATTCATTTTGTTATAATTAATTTACGTCATCAACGACAATAAACCTCTGATGCAAGTTTTCATGTACAAAGTGAATTACCGAAATAATTTTATTACAAAACAACACTTAAAAAGTTATTAAAATGATAAATTGAAGTTTTTTTATTAACTTGTTTTAGAGAACGACACTTTGCTACGTAAAAAACATGATTACCTGTTTTTAAGATTGTTATACTAATGAACATTATTATAATATGATGCTAATGACATATATATTAAATGTTCATTTCATTCCGAATGTATGCTACCTGTCACCAATGATGTTTTATTTGTTTAGGTGTACATCTCTTTCATTTTATATGCATTATTCGATTAATACTCCTCGGATCATTATGTTTATACTACGAAACGTAAATATAAAGTAACTTCGAGGTTTTTGTCCTTGATTAAAACTCATTCGTTCCGTCATTGTATGCATATTTGACATAAAAAGATCAGAAATAGGCTAAAGAAGCCCCCCCCCCCCCCCCCGCAAACCACACAATGACCTTGCCTTTCACCAGATTACGTAGACTCGAAACATTGTTTGCAGTAAGTAAATGTCAAACATAAGAATGAACAAAAACACAATAAATTAAATCATTCTAAAATTGATACGATGCAAAAATAAGGCCCCCCCCCCTAAATATTATGATATATGATAAGGAACATTTTTAATTTCTTATCCAAATGTTTTTACGCAGTATAATTTCATACAAAATAAAATATACATTTGCATATAGCTCAACATTCTTTGTACAAATTCTTCTTCTAATGTTCATTGTTAAAAGTATCTTAACTTAAAATTGTTAACAATGTCTTGGTGAATGCAAACTTTAAGTCAATGCAACCCGCACAGGTAAGATTAAGGTGAAACGAAAAAACCTGGATTATGTTACGATTGGAATCCCAACAGCTAACCAGCATTCCTCGATGGTGATGTGTTCATAAACACATTTGCCATAAAACAGAATATGAGAGTGTTGAGCGTATCCATTTAATGTTACGGTTGGATTCCCAACTGTATGTCATCTGAAAAACAACCCCCATAAAACATTATTTGGTAATAAATGAACCCATCCGTGCACAACAGAGCTATGAAGAAATCAATAAATAACCGGTTAACATATAACAATGACAGCATTTATGTATATTTAAAATAAGTTTACGACTCCGATATAAAGTCGTTTTGAACTTCCATATGTGTCTGTTCCATGAATCAATGAGAAGCTGTAGCGCTGTGGTTTGCTAAGTGTGCCTCAATCCCCGTGCAACAATCACTATGACTGGTGAAGTAAAACAGGGTTATGTGAGTCACTGATATAATAATATTCTTTGTTCATGCTGCTATTGCCACAAACAGTGAGGGAATTTCCAAAAGCAGCATTGAAGGGAAACATAAATAAATGCACACGTAAACAAGAAGAAATCACGTTCAGTGCACACAATGAACGCACTTGTGTTACATCGTTTGATAACAAGACATTATAGTCATGGTCACATTTTGTATGCACACACTCGAAGAGTATCCTACATTTCATGCATGCTCTAAAAACCTATTTTAAATAGAAAACAATCTGAAAAATATATTACAGCTGCAAAACTTTGGTGAAAAGTGAGCATAAGGGGTGGACTTTACTATCATATATAAGCATCCAAACGATCAAAGTTCTTTTTGCATGGTCCAAATTTATATATTTACACATTTTATAGTAGGTAAATTGTGGTTTAATTAAAATAACTATTGAAAACTTTCGATTCAATTATTTTGCACAGTAAAGCTTTGTTTGCAACCTGAATATCTCGCTCTCTTTTTTGACATCTTAGTAATCAGAAATATTTTAGAAAGAAGAAAATAGTCTAACTGTCCACCAATTTTGGTTGCCTGGTTTTGGTTTCATAAATACTGAATTTAAATTGCAAATTTTTCGTCGTCGACGCACAAAGAAATGAAATAAATTGTGTATTGTGATAAGAATAATAATATGCACGAAGTGAAACTTGAGGTTTCATTGCTATATTAAAATTGGAAACTTATCATCGTTTACACGCAAAGAAGTGAAATGTGATTCGAATAAGAGTATAAACGAAGTGAAACTTCAGGTACACCAGTTGAAGTGATTGCGTTGTTAAAATGTTACAAAATCTATGGCTCAGATTGGATATATCAAACCTTTCACAGTGTGGATATCGTCAGCTTGACATTTTATTACTAATTCAAAGTTATTCGTGTCACGCATGAATACAGAATCGTACGCTTTCATGAACACTAACATGACTCGTGCATCTTAAAGTAACTCTGCTGTCGAGATTATACTTCTTTGTTTATGAGCTTTGGACACATATTATACAAGTGTTTATATTTATCTCAAATAACAAACTGAAGCGATTAAAAAAATGTTTTGTTTAGATCATGCTATAATTTCACGTGTGATTCTTTTGGTTTATTGGGGAGAGCTTTGTACCGCATGTGGTCGAAGAAGTTCTCCGGACCCCCAACCCCCACCACCGCCACGTAAGTAGCTTAGCAATTCTGAGTAGTTACCGGTACTAAATAAATTATTATACGCACACGTAAATGTTGAAAATGTACTTCAATAAATAAATGACACAACAGTTGCAAAACACCGTTTATTTGTTCTTTATCTAAGCATGTTGCAACACACATCCTGCAAGTGTATATGACGCGTTTTTCCATGAGATGCCTATTACTTTTTCTATATATAACCATGTTTCCGCCTATTATTTTTTTCTATATATAACCATGTTTCTAGCCGACTGCGGTATGCCTGGTAATGTGCGTGGTGCATCGGTTAGCGTGACGTCAACTCTGCTTGGCGGAATCGCCACTTACACGTGTAACCTTGGTTACGGTTACACAGGTGGTGACCTCACACGCACGTGTCAGTCCTCGGCTCAATGGAGCGGAACCGAACCAGTTTGCGTTTGTAAGACAAATAAATATAGTCTGCTTTGTTTGTGTATATCTTTGAAGATCCTTTAACTTTTATCAGAGTATTATTTGGTATTTAGACTTAAAGTAGTATTTATAAGTCACCAGACAATTTAGTTACCAACATAGTATTTAGATAAGTATGTTTGGAATGTTCTTTGGTAATGCTTTGGTAATGCTGTCATTGTCTATACTACAGATATGAATTCGTGCAACAGCTTCCCTTGTAAGAATGGCGGCACATGTACAAACAAGCCCGAGAGTTATATGTGTTCTTGTCCTGATATCTGGAAAGGAACCAATTGCGAGCAAGGTAAATCATCTTAGTGGATCTAAGTATGAAATATTCTATTTTAGTCTTATTGTGAGCATTCTAAGTACATTTTACTGTCCCTTCAGAAGCTAACGTTTGCGCACGCAACCCCTGTGTCAACTATGTTCGATGCGAAGATGGTGGTACAATCTACACGTGCGTCTGCAAACCCGGATGGAGTGGCCAAACGTGTAATACACGTACGTGAGTTACGGATGATATGTATAGATATAAACGTATAAATAACATAAAAGAAGCGTCAACTAGCTAATCAACAAATCTTCGAAACACTAGTGAATGAATTTACCATTAGCGATATATTTTTGTACAATAGTATATTATACATTCATTTATATGCATTGTTATCCCCACGCTTTTTGAAAAGCGTGGGGATATTGTGGTTATCTCCGCCGTCTGTCCGTCCGTCCGTCTTTCCGTCCGTCCTGGCCACTATCTCCTCCTACACTATTAGCACAAGAACCTTGAAACGTACACACATGGTAACTATGAGCATATGTGCGACCTTGCACTATTTGGAATTTTGATCTGACCCCTGGGTCAAAAGTAATGGGGGTTGGGGTGGGACCGGGTTCGAGATTTTCACTCATTTTTTAGATTATTTTACATTAACTTCTTCATTTCTATACCAATTTACTTCAAATTGATACTGAACCACTCTTATGACAATACGATCAATGTCAACTATGCAAGGTCGCATTACCAACCCTGGGGCGCCCCGCCCACATAGACCACACCCAACAAAAATTGCATTTTACTATAATTTCTTCATTTCTACACCGATTTACTTCAAATTGATACTGAACCATTCTTATGACAATACGGTCAATCTCAACTATGCATGGCCCCATTACCAACCCTGGGGCGCCCCTTGGTCAAACATGAGGCGTGGGGATAAGCGTCGGCCCCTGCCGCACCATTTCTAGTTAATATTATACTGCTTATATGCTGGGTCACATACATAGGCCACACTCACCCAAAATTGCCGTTTACTATAACTTCTTCATTTGTTTAGGTTATTTTACATTAACTTCTTCATTTCTACACGAATTTACTTCAAATTGATACTGAACCTCTCTTATGACAATACGGTCGATCTCAACTATGCATTGCACCATTACTAACCCTGGGGCGTCCCGCCCACATAGACCACACCCACTAAAAATTGCCTTTTACTATAACTTCTTCATTTCTTCACCGATTCACTTCAAATTGATACTGAACTTTTCATATGGCAATACGGTCAATTTCATCTATGCATGGCCCCATTACCAACCCTGGGGCGCACCATCCACATAGACCACACCCACCCAAAATTGCCTTTTACTATAACTTCTTCATTTCTACACCGATTTACTTCTAATTGATACTGAACTTCTCTTATGACAATACAGTCAATCTCAACTATGCATGGCCCCATTACCAACCCTGGGGCGCCCCTGGGTCGAACATGTGGCGTGGGGATACGCGTCGGCCTCTGCCGCGCCATTTCTAGTGAATATTATACTGCTAATATGCTGGGTCACATACATATACGTTAAAATAATGAATATTATAATTACTTTCTTGTAGCAATAGATTGTGGTGATCCGGGTTTAATTGTCAATGGTATCGTGACGGCTCCGGAAACAACCCTGGGAAATGTAGCTACATATTCATGTAATGATGGTTATAATGCAACGATTGGGAACAAGGAGCGGATCTGTAATACTGATGGAAAATGGAGTGGTCAACCTCTTGTTTGCAAATGTAAGTATCGTTTTGTTGTATATTTGTAGCATTCGATCGGTAAACTATTTTATTTAAAAGAAAAACTTTATTTAATGCTTGAATAGTCCTAAAACACTGGGTATATGGTCACTTATTGTTTTTGTTTTTGTTGCAGATGCTAGCAGCTGTAGTAGTTCACCGTGTATGAATAAGGCATCGTGCACAAATCTAATTGAAAACTTCGAATGCACATGTGTTCTTGGATGGGCGGGAAAAACCTGCAATGAAGGTACTATCACCATAAAATTTTTAGTTTACAATGTTTTTGCATTTTAAAAGATTAAAAATATTGAGTCAAAATGCAAATCCAATATTGTAAAAACGATTCACGATTTAATACGTGTGTTTCAGATAAACAACCACCAATTGCTTCGAACTGTTCTAATAATATTCGGGTGAACGCGACAGAAAGGTCTCAATTTGTCTATTGGACTGAACCAACATTCTTTGATCCTATGGGTTCAGAGTTACATCTCGTCTCCAACTATGAGACACCTAGCCACACTTTCCCTTGGGGCGATTTCACGATCCATTACTCTGCCACCAAAATAAAGAACGCCTTAAGAACTGAGTGTGCATTTAATATCACAGTGAGACGTAAGTATACCTTAAGTTGCTTAATATTGTTTTGTGAAAGACGTTTCGCAAAACACAGCCGTAAGAAACATGACGTTGTTTAAACAAATGCGTTTGACTCTTCAGCAACACCATGCGATTTGCTGCCTGTACCAAAGCACGGAACTATTCTCTGCAATGACTGGAGTTCAGATTATGGTCAGTTTTGCGTGCTAGCCTGCCAGAGAACGTTCGCACCAAGTCTTCCGGGGAGATTGGGCACATGGGTGATCTGCGGAGATGACGGAAAATGGTCCTCTCAACCATCTGATTGCTCTTGTAAGTTGATTTATTGAATTTTGCACTTATACCCTATGATCCTGCAGGCAGCACTATATATGTTATAAATTATTACTTCATTGTGTCGTCATTTTGCGGAAACAATACGACGATTTAAAAAAAAATCTTCTAAGCGTATTTGTTGAACTAGGCACTTATATCCTATGTTCCTGCAGGCAGCACTATGTATGATAAAATTATTACTTCCTTATGTCGTTATTTTGAAGAAACGAAAACGGCGCTTACAATTTCATTTTGATTTCAGTGCACTTGACAAATGAGACTAATATGTTGCTGTATCACCCCAACTATGCTGAGTTTATGTACGAGCGAATTAATGACTATCCACGATTCAGGGACATCTATCTGAATCATATGATGAAACATGAGGATATTTCCCAATTCTGCAAAATATATCCTGGCTGCGAAGGAAGTTCATCGGTACGGGTGTACAGTGACAGTTGAACACACCTGGGTTTTTTCCGCCGTTCAAGCACAGACAGTTAACATGACGTCTTATGTAACCGTCATGATAGTATTATTGTTGTTCTTATGATAAAAAACCGGTTACACTTTTTAGTAATGGTTAACCGGAAACTGTTTAAATCATGATTGATATTCTTTGTCGAAATTTTGACCAGTTTTTCGCTCTATCAGATTTCATTTTGTTATAATTAATTTACGTCATCAACGACCATAAACCTCTGATGCAAGTTTTCATGTACAAAGTGAATTACTGAACTAATTTTATTACAAAACAACACTTAAAAAGTTATAAAAATGATAAATTGAAGTTTTTTTATTAACTTGTTTTAGAGAACGACGCTTTGCTACGTAAAAAACATGATTACCTGTTTTTAAGTATGTTATACTAATGAACATTATTAAAATATGATGCTAATGACATATATATTAAATGTTCATTTCATTCCGAATGTATGCTACCTGTCACCAATGATGTTTTATTTGTTTAGGTGTACATCTCTTTCATTTTATATGCATTATTCGATTAATACTCCTCGGATCATTATGTTTATACTACGAAACGTAAATATAAAGTAACTTCGAGGTTTTTGGCCTTGATTAAAACTCATTCGTTCCGTCATTGTATGCATATTTGACATTAAAAGATCAGAAATAGGCTAAAGAAGCCCCCCCCCCCCCCCCGCAGACCACACAATGACCTTGCCTTTTACCAGATTACGTAGACTCGAAACATTGTTTGCAGTAAGTAAATGTCAAACATAAGAATGAACAAAAACACAATAAATTAAATCATTATAAAATTGATATGATGCAAAAATAAGGCCCCCCCCCCCCTAAATATTATGATATATGATAAGGAACATTTTTAATTTCTTATCGAAATGTGTTTTCGCAGTTCAATTCCATACAAAATAAAATATACATTTGCATATAGCTCAACATTCTTTGTTCAAATTCTTCTTCGAATGTTCATTGTTCACAGTATCTTAACTTAAAATTGTTAACAATGGCTTGGTGAATGCAAACTTTAAGTCAATACAACCAGCACAGGTAAGATTTTTTAGGTGAAACGAAAAAACCTGGATTATGTTACGTTCGGAATCCCAACAGCTAACCAGCATTCCTCGATGGTGATGTGTTCATAAACATATTTGCCATAAAACAGAATATGAGAGTGTTGAGCGTATCCATATAATGTTACGATTAGATTCCCAACTGTATGTCGTCTGAAAAACAACCCCCATAAAACATTATATGGTAATAAATGAACCCATCCGTGCACAACAGAGTTATGAAGAAATCGATAAATAACAGGTGAACATATAACAATGACAGCATTTATGTATATTTAAAATAAGTTTACGACTCCGATATAAAGTCGTTTTGAACTTCCATATGTGTCTGTTCCATGAATCGATGAGAAGCTGTAGCGCTGTGGTTTGCTAATTGTGCCTCAGTCCCCGTGCAACAATCACTATGACTGGTGAAGTAAAACAGGGTTATGTGAGTCACTGATATAATAATATTCTTTGTTCATGCTGCTATTGCCACAAACAGTGAGGGAATTTCCAAAAGCAGCATTAAAGGGAAACATAAATAAATGCACACGTAAACAAGAAGAAATCACGTTCAGTGCACACAATTAACGCACTTGTGATACATCGTTTGATAACAAGACATTATAGTCATGGTCACATTTTGTATGCACACACTCGAAGAGTATCCTACATTTTATGCATGCTCTAAAAACCTATTTTAAATAGAAAACAATCTGAAAAATATATTACAGCTGCAAAACATTGGTGAAAAGGGAGCAAAAGGGGTGGAATTTACTATCATATATATGCATCCGAACGATCAAAGTTCTTATTTGCATGGTCCAAATTTATATATTTACACATTTTATAGTAGGTAACTTGTAGTTTAATTGAAATAACTATTGAAAACTTTCGATTCAATTGTTTTGCACAGTAAAGCGTTGTTTGCAATCTGAATATCTCGCTCTCTTTTTTTGACATCTTAGTAATCAGAAATATTTTAGAAAGAAGAAAATAGTCTAACTGTCCACCAATTTTGGTTGCCTGGTTTTGGTTTCATAAATACTGAATTTAAATTGCAAATTTTTCGTCGTCGACGCACAAAGAATTGAAATAAATTGTGTAATGTGGTAAGAATAATAATATACACGAAGTGAAACTTGAGGTTGCATTGCTATATTAAAATTGGAAACTTATCCTCGTTGACACGCAAAGAAGTGACATCAATTGTGTAATGTGGTACGAATTAGAGTATAAACGAAGTGAAACTTCAGGTACAGAAGCTGAAGTGATTGCGTTGTTAAAATGTTACAAAATGTATGGCTCAGATTGGATATATCAAACCTTTCACAGTGTGAATATCGTCAGCTTGACATTTTATTACTTAAACGTTTTCAAAGTTATTCGTGTCACGCATGAATACAGAATCGTACGCTTTCATGAACACTAACATGACTCGTGCATCTTAAAGTAACTCTGCTGTCGAGATTATACTTCTTTGTTTATGAGCTTTGGACACATATTATACAAGTGTTTATATTTATCTCAAATAACAAAACTGAAGCGATTAACAAATATTTTGTTTAGATCATGCTATAATTTCACGTGTGATTCTTTTGGTTCTTTCTGGAGAGCTTTGTACCGCATGTGGTCGAAGACGCCCTCCGCAAGTGCTTGATAAGGCGCCGCCCTTTCTGTCCGGCTGTCCAGGGAATCTGCATTACTTCACGGACCCCCTTAAGCTGTACTCCACCCATGTTGAATGGACGCAACCGACGGCATGGGACAACAGCGACGGCAGTGTTGGGTATTATTCTTGTGTGGTTGCGTTTAATTATATTGTGTTGTTATATCATAATGAAGATCTTAACATTCAATAAAACACAATCAATATTGAAAGAACAAAAATTCAGCAACGGCATTTGTATTGCTAGTGAATTTGCTCATGAGGGTCAATTAATTAATCACAAATGCATCGTTTTATCATTCATTTATTAACACAGCAACACAATTTTAATAGGCAAAACAAGTATGTCAATGGGTAGTGAATTGTTACAAATATTGGCACGTACACTCTAGTGCGCAACGCATCGAAGGAAACGGCTCAGGACAAGTGTTTTACGTCGGTTTGCATTCGATAAGGTACATGACAAAAGATAACACAGGAAACACGGCGACCTGTGGTTTACTGTTACGGTTGAGGGTAAGCGTTGTGGAAATTCAATACAGCATATTACGCAATAAGAATATTTATACTTATGCAAAATACCAACGAATGTCTGCGCATAATGGCCATTAAACTTTCGCACATGCTTAGCTGCATGTCATGCTGTTTTAATTGTCATCTGATCCTCATGTTTCCTCAGCTATTTGACATTGACAAGGACATATACAAGTATAAATTAAATTTCATATTATAACATTGCAAATGAATAGAAAATAAGGGAAATATACGAGCAAGACACTCATTGGTTTATGAAATAAATAAACACGTATACATGTAAGATATTCAAGAATAAGTCATCAAATTCATAACCGTTTCGAGCAAGTCTTCCATGCGTTTAATGCATTTTCAATCATAACACTAACTGAAATTATCATTAAGTAATTAACTGACTATCAAGTTATCATTTACTAGTATTATATATCCGCACAGGCAAGTCAGGGACGACATTTTCCGCTCTTATAATAGTTTTTCTTAAAAGAAAGTCTTCTTAGCTAAAGTCCAGCTTAGGTGGACAGTGTCGTCCCTGATTAGCCTGTGCGGACTGCACAGGCTAATCTGGGACGACACTTTACCAACATGCTTTAGACCCCATTTCCACAGAGCACGACTCATATGCATTCGTATATGTAGAAGGAATAGAACACTATGGAACCATAAGCAAAGCGTGAGGTGCAAAAGAAATGCTAACATTGTTGCTACCATTAAAAACCCATCACACTTCTCACATTACTAACGTATAGTTTATATCTATGTTCGGTTTCTATACTCTTAATCGTGTGCTATTCAAGATATAAGCCGTTCTCTGGGAAAAGGGGGTTAAATGCATGTGCGTAAAATGTCGTCCCAGATTAGCCTGTGCTCTCCGCACAGACTAATCAGAGACGACACTTTACGCCTGAACTGGATCTTTTATAAGAAGGGACTTCCTTTAAATAGATAATATCAAACAATCGGAAAGTGTCGTCCCTGATTAGCCTGTGCGGGCTGCACAGTAGCCTGTGCGGACTGCACGGGCTTATCTTGGACGACACTTTACGCACATGCATTAAACCCCATTTTCACAGAGCGCGGCCAAATTATTCAAGATGTTTTTCAGTCTATCAATTCTTACCCAACACATGTTTGTATCACACTAGAATAAAGCATAGTTTTAATTTCGGATTATCTCAAAGTTATTTATGTCAGTGTCAGCCAATTACAAGAATTGTAGAAATGCAAATATGGTAATAATAATAATATGAACGCCAATATGATTAGTACTAAATGCTTTTGTGTAATGAACTCATACATAATAAGTAGTTGCGATATACTTATTTCGTAATTTTATTTAGAACAAAAACAAGTACAAAAATGTTTAGGCATACTAGTATACGATACCTTTTCCGTTTGATTGCACAGTGAACCAAAAGAATGCACTTTCTGCATCTCCATTTCACGACACGTGTTCTACTGACATTGATAGCAGGATATTATTAAAGGCTTGAAAACTCAAAATCACAAACAGTCTGTATGTTTATCTTAGGTTTACTGTTTCAACGAAACTCTTCAAGCAAGAGAACGACGTTCAGTACCAACGACTCTGACGGGATCTGTGATTCTGACTGTGTCTGGCGAAGGTGAAAACAATCTTTCGCCTAGTGATGCCATTATGATGCAGAAACACATATATTGAAAAAGGGCTGAAAGCAACGCACGTCTCGAGATAGGTCACGGACAATACATGCAATTAACCTCTATGCATGTTTCTAATCCCGAAGTCACGTGCTCACTGGGATCGATTGCGGACAGTGTAATGCTTGCGTGTGGTAAGGAGAACGTTAGCTCCTCTACATAAGTCATTTCACCGATTAATAATTGCAACGTTTTTTGATCCGGAAATGACTCTTGTATTATAATAAAATGCCAGTGCGCCAATTGCACACATAATTGTTAATCTCTGCATAATATAACGTGTACGGACAGCTGTGCTCTTTGTCTTACGTCATGGTGTGTCTAACCCCTCATTTTTGCATGTATCTAAAAAAGCAACGATATAGTGAGCTGACATCAGATGTATACAGCATTTAGTCTCGCTGCCTGTAATGATTTATTTGAACAAACTTGATATAATTTTGACATAAGCAATAGCCGATAATTAAAAAGGACATATATGGCTTTAAATTTAATTCTGGACGCTGAGGCTACTGTTTTTACATTATATCAATCTGGTCTTAGGGAAATATCCAAGACAAATAATAAGTACTTATGTTGGATATACTTTGGTACATATTCATAAATAACAATATTGCCAACACTATTGTAGTCCATTGCTCGATCGGGACATACCATGACATCGACGCAGGTCAATGCAGACCATGCCCGAAGGGTCAGTACCAACCCATCTCAAGACAAACTACGTGTATTGAATGCCCTACACGTACGACCACACGGACAAATGGCTCTATTGACGCCGATCAGTGCGTTGGTAAGGAAATCTTATGTGTTATAGTAAAGTAATACTGTTACTTGTTTTTAAGTTATTTTTGTTTTGATCTGTTTACATGCATTTCAGTGACAATAGTAAAATAAAATAAAAAACAAAATGGTTAGTAAATATAATTTCTCAAATTATATAGAGGCGTGTACTCCTGGGTATGTTTCCCCAACCGGAACCATTCCTTGCTCTCCGTGTGATGTTGGCTCATATTCACCTCTGTACGGACGAACACAATGCATGTTGTGTACAGAGTCAAAAACCACGAGAGCTAATGTGGCGGCTACAGAAAGAGAAGAATGTTATGGTAAAATTGTTTATTTTTGATTATCGATTGTTTAGCGTTCATAACTACTTCACATTAGATATGCACTTGACATATTGAAACTAATGAAACTAATAATAAGCTTTATCTAGCTTATCTTGTACATATAATATAGCGTCTAATAATTCGAAATACTTGACATAATTGTGTCAAAAAGAGTTAAAGCCACAGTGAAGAACTGTTAGCGGATACAGCGCGTTTCTTTCCAAATCTACAGGACACTCAGTACTGCATACTGAACATTTCAGATTTTGACTTGGAGTTTTCAAGCGATATATATTCATACGGCAATGCCTCGGTGCGATTTACGCCCACTTCGAACTGTACGAACCTCTTACCGGACCTCTGGATGCATTGCAGCACATGTGACCGCATCTTAGAGATTACAGACGCGCACGGGCAACCAGTGTTTAGATTGGAAATTCGGAAGGGTTTTATTGATGTAACACTTCATGGGTATGTGTTCAAATGTTTGTACACGTTTTAGCGCTCGTCAAACGATTATCTTGAGAAATCATATAAATAATATTAATCATGCAATATATTATTGTCCATTAATATCTAAGGCGCAGAATTCTGTTTATAATTATTCAAATTAAATAGTATTAACGCTTTCATTACGTTTATAATTGCATAAATATGATGTTTTTTTATAGGCCAGGGTATGGAAAATGAATCAGACAACTATTGTTGAAAACGATTTCCTGAAAATGTTTGTTTGAAAACGGATTTTCCAGAAATTTAATCAAAGCTCCGCATGTTTTGCTTATGGTCTTCATTTAGAGCTTATTTGATTTACTTCATTTTTGAATACCTTAAATGTAAAATGAATAAATACCTGTAAAAATTTAGGACGGATTACTTTATTATATACCCATAAAAAACAAAAACAAAATTAGTATTAACAAAATGAAAAACCGGTTCAAGGCAGTGTGTCATTAATTACAATTTCAATCATATTTACAGATGTCAAACATCCGTAAAATCATTTGGTATTCTTGAAAACCTTCAATGGCACAACCTCGGCCTAAGTGTCACTAACAGTAACGTCACGGTGACTATTGATGATAAAGAGTTATATTCTCCCCACCCATGTACATTTGCTACATTGTTAGAACCGGAGGACTACGATTTGACTATTGGTGGTACGTAATTAAGAAAAGCAAGCATTTATACAAGGTTCAAAGGAAGTGTACTAAAAGAAAGTTAATCGTTCCGTCCCTTTGCTTGACAAAGATTTCTTCTTTTAAAAATGACAAGGTCTATTTTGTTATATTCAAACAGAACAGGTTGTTATTGATATATTTCTTCTAGGGTTATTATTCGTTGGGAGTTTGACAGCACTGAATCTCTGGGATGCAACTTCTAAAGATGTAGAGTTGTCTCCCGTAAAGAAATGTTCATATGATACACAAGGCACTCTGTTATCATGGAAAAAATTTGAAGAAGTGGATGGCCCCTTCGTTCGCAGCGTCAGTCAATGCGATGGTAAAATTGAAAACTTGAAGTTCTAAATACAATTATATCGTTTTTTATTTACAACAAACATAGAAAATACATGGTTGGTGCCGAGATGGAGAAAGTTTATCCGGTGAGGCTTAGAAAAAGAAAACAGGGCGAGCTTTAGCGAGCCCTATTTTTCTTTTTCGGGCCGAACCGGATAAACTTTCTCCATCTCGGCACCGGACATGTATTCTATATATCCAGCTTTATGCCGTTGACACATTTGATCAAAGACAAATTATTAATCGACATAACAATATAATTATTCTTGTAGGGCCTCCTTAATGTACACAACATTCCTTACGACCGAATAACTACCGATTGTGTCACGTAAAGAATAGTTTTATTTTAAACTGTTCCTTTTAATACTTTCCTTTTGAAAATATGAGAAGAAATAAAACACGAATCGAGAATGTGATATTTTTTTGGGTGACAAAAAAAAATTAATGCTGCCGTAAAAAAAAAACTGAATGTTATTTACCTTAGGCTAATGACAACTTTAATCCATTGCTTATAACAATAAATTAACAACGATATACATATTCATTTTCTGTTCTTCAATCCCTTTGTCGAAATCCATTTTCTGGTTTTCCGTCCCTATTATCGAAACGTATTTTAAACCACACAATTTGTATAGCGTTTGTATCGAATGCTAACCACTCTGACCACAAACCCGATTTACGAAATCGTAATCCTGCCGTAGCGAATTATTTTATTCCTATCGAAGTTAACAATTATGACTGGCAAACACACAATCAGAAATACGTTTATGATTCGTTCGATACTTTAAAATATATATTAAAAATTCAGTTAAAACCACCATGTCCAAACTGTTCTCCTTATAATCCTGAGAGAAACTAGATTATTAGTAGAGAGTATGTTTCGTCTGAGAAATGATGTCACACTATATACGTCATAAATTGCGTAATCAAGTAAATAAAAATGATAAATACGGAAAGCTGGTTCGGTTATATATTTTAAAGAAGAAAAAAAAGGATTATATATAATATAGCGACAACATGCATGATGCGTCCAAATAAATTTCAAAGGTCAGATATTAGAACATGTTAATCATCACAGCGTGCGTAGGAATACACTATTTCATGTTGACCGGAGATAGGACAATTTATTCGACCCTGCTTTATTTGGTCAATGTTTGCAACAGAGGCAAGATAAACTGATACATTTATCCGTATAGTTAAGCAATAACAGTGACATGTACAGTTGTTGTTATCTCTTGAGCTGGATAATGCAATTCAAACAATTGATTCGTATACAACCGTCCCGTCTTTATCTTCTTTCAATCAACAGATGTTGACAACTGTGCAAGTTCCCCTTGCCAGAATTGGGGTACATGTCTAGATGGACCCAACATCGTCACTTGCACGTGCATGACTGGTTTCACGGATGACAGGTGTAGCAGAATATGGATTGCGAGTGGAACTCGTGTCAGAACGGCGCCACGTGCATAGATGGAGTAGATTCCTTCACGTGTCAATGCACTTCAATGTTTAATGGCGTTTTTTGCGAAATTCAAATTGGTACGCCATTACAGGATGTAATTTGTGTATAAATGTGTAGCCTTAATTACAAACGGCCTTGTTTATGTTTGTTAAAATCATGCGATAACATGAAGATGTGTTTTTTAATAAATTAGAAATTATTTGAATTAATGCATTGAACTTTCGAAAACTATTGGCTTTCTGTACTTGCTTCACTTATTAACAGTTTACGGCGGTTGGACCTCCTGGGGATCATGGGGATCGTGCTCAGTCACGTGTGACTCTGGACAACAGATGCGAGCCAGGGAGTGCTCCGATCCGGCACCTGAAAATGGCGGGTCGAATTGTACAGGCAACGATACTGAGATTTAAACGTGTACTATGTCTGACCTTTGCGTCTATGGTAACTTATATTACCTTTACTAACATACATATCCTTTGTCCCATTAGAAATATTTTCCAATCCGTAAGTACATAGTCCAAAAGTTATAACATAATGTAAGTATATGTGTATGTTATGTGTTTTTAAAGAACACTTCCGCTCACTATTATCGTCCTTTAATACAGTTGCTTTATTTTAAAGAATGTGACGTCGATCCATCCGACCCTCTTCACGGGTCCATGAACTGCTCATGGACGGGGCAAGGTACTCGACAGTGTCTGCCGTTCTGTGATGAAGGCTATGCCTTCGACTCGGAACTGTTTTTAGACAACATCGTGTGCGGTCCAGACACAGGCTTTGAGTGGAATATCCGCAATAATCAAAACCCGAATGTGCAGGTTATATTACAGATCATAATTTTATAGATACATGAACATGCCCTTAATAACTAAATGAAGATGGACATTGAAAATGCGCTACTCAGTAGCACACGTCGATTGTTGATTTATCATATAAACATGTTTTGTCGACTGCATTAAGATGTTGCTGTTAATTCAGAGATCAAGCTCGCCGAAGGAAACACTCTGATTTACTCGGGTGAGTACGAAGACCTCACACCGGAAGTCTCGGTAAGCACCTTGACGAATGTGTCAACTGTTATACGGTCAACCGTTCAGGTTGTGGTGGACGGGTTACATTGCGTTCAGAACGGACAATGCAGTATGCGTTCACTGGAGGTGACCGGTATGATGGCTGGTATAAAAGAAAGTCGACGCCACGGAAACACTCAACTGGTTGGGTTCGAAGTTGAAATATCGTGCAAACCTGTAAAAGGTAAATGGAGAACAATTTACACATATACAATCAAAGTAAAATGAAAAGACGTTGTACATCAACTATGTTAGACGTGAAAGAATTATGAAATGTCTACTTTCTCCTTCCAACATATACATTCAATTTTTGGGTCGATGAATTCTATATTTTAGATCCTCGGTCGTGCTATGATAAACTCGAGGAGGCCTACTACACTATCCAGCGACTAGTGAACGAGAGTCGATTCTCCATACTGGTGGATCAACGCGATATGACATTGACTCCAACGGCACATCTGTTGATGGAGAGGTTTCATGCCCGCCAGAAACTGTGGAGATTGATTTCTTCTGTGGTAAGACAAAAATGTCAGTCATGGTTCATATTTCTTTAAAACAGTTCATTCAAGCAACACATAATACATCCTTAAATGAGTTATATAAACCTAAACGGGTTAAATAAAGTTTTGTTCTCAAACATCTTCAGTACAATGCGGCCCCGGAAGTTATCCGGTAGACTACTACTGTGAGCGCTGCCCACGTGGTACCTACAAAGATGACTTCAAGAGCCCAGAATGTAAGTCTTGTCCATCAGGCTGGACCACAAATGGACTGCAGACTCGTAACGCATCCTTGAGTAATGGTATGAACCAATTCATATTCCCTGATATATTTCGTAAAAAGTGAGGATTTCCAATACGTTATGAATATTTCTTGAAAACAAGCATTTAACAGATTATGTCTGATATATGTTTCAGTTCAACTATCAAGGCCCGAAGAACATGGTCAATGTAAAATTATTTTTCTAGTAGCAAATGCTGTATACAGTAGCGCGAACATAATAACAAGCATACTACTGATACAAACACACAACGCGGAAGGACTCATAAATGTCAAGGTTGGGCTATTATCATTATGCCTGTCGAATGTTAGGTTTTATTGATCAACACATTTAAAAATAAAAACATCTAGACAGAAACATATAAAATATTTACACCCAAATGGCCTTGATTACTTAATCACAATTTAATTGGATACTTTTTAAATAAGCTCCGAATAACGAATACAAATATTCATTTTATAAACAGTATGTCAGGTCCCGTTATTTCACAACCTTTGAAATTAAAAATGAAACAGAATAAAAGTCTAATGACAATTTCAAAAGGAAAGATAAAGGAAATATGTGTGTACCGTATATTCTAATTAAAATTAATTTAATCAATTAATTAATGTTATCGACACGCTCTATATACTTATTCGTGAACAAACATATATTAGTTTATTGTTTGTTTACATTTGTGTTTTAAAATTTCATTTTATCGTACATACCATGAGCTCGACTTAAAATGTATTATGTTCATTGTAGTATTATTAGTTACACTGTAAGTAACTGACGGTGTATGGGATATACACCCTCAATAATATCATACTATACGTGAGCGAAGCTAGAGTATGGTATGAAAGTAGAGGGTGTATTTTCCATAGTCCATAAGCAACTGTGTAACGATTATATCTAAACCGACTACTCCTTACTCGGGGTGTATGGAAATTATTCGGGGTGTACGGAAAATATGCAATGGATACGCTACCGCTCTAAGCCAATCGGAATATGTAATTTTTACAGGAGGTGAGATATGGATAGTTACCGTATCATGTGCTGTTGCCATAACATTGGAAATAGCAGTTCTCGTGTATTGCTGCAAGCAACGATGCGAACATGCTCGCCGGTAAGTCGTTCTACAAACTATTTAAGGATTTGTTTACCGATAATATCAGATAATATAAATCGTCTGCTGTATGCTCACATATTTAACAGGAGAGGCAACAAATAATGATTAACGAATGACTTTATGATTCCTGAGGAAATGCGAAGTATCTTTACTGCCATTGTCCGTTAAAAATAATTCATTTCCTTTGAAAGAAAACGACTGTCATTTCAGTACAAAAACAAACGGTTTATCATGTTATGTTCGAAAGCCTTTTGATGCGAACGAGATGTTTACTCTATATTCCCTAGATTTACTCCAATTGCCTCCCACTCTATCATTTGTATAGAAATCATAAAAAAATACTCACAGGATCTATAAAATTTGATTTTCTTATTTTGATTGAAAAGAGCTTCATGAAGATAAGTTTTGCAAAGTTTTTGTATACCAGTTTGACCGTTGCTTTTAGTACTCTTACGTTATGAAATGGAAAAAGATACTCGTTTTTGAATTACTTTACAGCATTTTTTAACAGATAGTTTGTTGACCAAATACTACGATATAATACATAAATTGATTTGCATTGCAGACATGGTACCGAAGAAGCTAATACTGAAGAGACATTAAAAGGCAATATCGAATTATCCGATAGGTAAAAATGTAGTAAAAGTGATTTAAAGTATGTTGTATATTGTGTGCTTTAATATTTAAGTATTGTAATAATTGTATTCATGAACTTTCATGAATTTGTATGAAGTACATCTATTTATATTATGTCTATCCAATATGTTAAATGGTCGTCGCGACTGAACATTCGATTTTGTTGAATTTTCTAACTAAACACTGATAATAATTTCAGCAATACGTATTCTGAATGGGGACGTTTGCCAGGCGTGTCATACATATATAACGCAATGGGATCCACTCAGCTAGAACGAAGGCGACCGTGAGACGTCGATAATCTTCATCTCCTGGCCAGATGACTCCAAGAAGCAAATATCTGCATAATTGATCATGTCATGTATTGTTATGTATCAATCTAACATAATTGTAAAGAGAAAAAACTAGCCTTTCAATACGGTATCATGTTAATAAATGGCAAAAATGAGACCAATGTTGTTTGGTACATCATGTAGTTGTATATATAGATTTGACAGAACCGAAATAATCACCAAATGACAATTATAAATAAAATATAAAACATACATAAAAGTCCAAATACGTTCTTGCTATGGGTTATTTGTTATTTTGCGAACGTCAATTACTGTCGTTAGTATGTGCACTTAGTACTGGTAAACATCTCTTACCCAAGTGAAGTGTATGTTGTTTAACTGATCGACGTGCTATGACTGACAAACTGTTGAAAATCAAACTTAAGGAAACACTAAGGTTCATTGTTTTCTCTAAATCATTGATGTTCTTTGAATACCGCGTCAGTTATCTATATCATGTTATGTTCGAAAGCCTTTTGATGCGAACGAGATGTTTACTGGTATACAAAAACTTTGCAAAACTTATCTTCATAAAGCTCTTTTCAATCAAAATAAGAAAAGCGCATTTAAATCTGTCTTATTTTAAAGATCATGTGAGTATTTTTTTTAATGGTTTCTATACAAATGATAGGGTGGGAGGCATTTGGAGTAAATCTAGAGAACATAGAGTAAACATCTTCAGAAAAAGAAAAACACGACAATTGTTATATGTTTCACGGGGTGAAAAATATTAACAATAATATGTAATGTATATTACTTGTATTTCGTTATATATACATATATATATATTTAATAAAACAAAATATAAATTAATACTGACTTTATCCTTGTATGATAAACACTTGGCATGTAGGAAAATTGAAGTAATTATTTACCATATGTGATACATTTGATAGTTTAATACGTGGTTTACAAATAGATTATAAATGATTGTATAATGAAATACATTTTCATTAACATGTTATAAAATGCAATCAATGTGTGTCAATGATTTAATCGCATGAACTTAACAGGAAGTCTAGAACTTCTGATTGGATATTAATTCCAGTATGTGCGATTTCAAAAATATCCTGAAATTGTTTGTCCAGTGAAATCAAGAGCATGTTTGCCGCTAAAATGCGTTTTTTTAAAAAGGGGAACCTTGAATGATATACTAACATACCAAAACGTTAGATTTGGTGCCATTGATTTAAACAAGAAGCATGAATGAAATAATTGTACCTATCACATGGGCGAGAAAGAAGAGAAATTGGAGACAGGAGTATAAGATACTCAGCGAGTGTGTGCATACAACATGTGACCATGACTACAATGTCTTGTTATCAAACTATGTATCGCAGGTGCGTTAGTTGATTGTACTGAACGTGATTTCTTCTTAAATGTGCTTTAATTTATGTTTCACTATTATGCTGCTTTTGGAACATTCCCAAACTTTTGGTTGCAATAGCAGCATGAAATTTTTTTTTATATCAGTGACTAACATGACCTTGTTTACTTCACCATTCACAGTGCTAGTTGCACGGAGATTAAGGCATACAAAGCAAACCACGGCGCTACAGCTACTCATTGATTCATTGATTCATAGAACAGACACATATGAAAGTTCACTACGACTTCATATCGGAGTCTTAAACTTATTTTAAATGAACACAAATACTGTCATTGTAATATGTGCACCTGTTATTTATCGATTTCTTCATAACACTGTTGTGCATGGATGGGTTCATTTATTACCGAATTCTGTTTTATGAGGATTTTCTTTCAGATGACATACAGTTGGGAATCCAACCGTAATATTATATTATAAATAAACACGAAACAAGAGGTTGCAATATGACAGCGAGTACACAATAAGACCGATGTGAAGGAAGTTTAAAAATTAAGCTCGAAAATACGTAACTTGGATGGATGCCAAGTATACTAGCTTCAGTGATGCGTTGAGGGCGGGTTTCTCTTTTCGATTATCACAAGTGCTGTGTATTGCTCTACGCTGTAGTCGCACGTATTTCCTCAATATACGGATGGGTATAAACTACCTTCATATATGTATAAGTGCGTTTCTTTTCCTGAATATTAGTGGACATCGGAAAAATGAAAATGTATGTATGCTTTACATTTTAAATTTTTGCAACATTGTTGTATAACATTTCACAAAGAAGCAAAACGTATTCGAGGAGGAGTACGTCATGCCTTTGAAAATTGAATTTACATTTGGGTAAATGTTCACACATAAATAAATGCTTTCCACTGGCAAAACATCAATATAATGAATAATATGAGTATTGATAAATAGCTGACTGTGTAAGACACGTAGCACTGGCATTTACATCTGATATTCATTTAAATTTCACGAATATCCATTAATTAATGCGATATAGTTGTTTTCATATTATGGGATATATGTAGAAAAAAAGGTGCAGTTTTTAAGTAATTATTTGTTTCTGCGATAATTATAACTTATACTTACTGTTTGCAGGATAACCAGAAGATTCCGTTATTTCTTTCACGAGAGAGTTGTCTCTTGTCTGACCTTGTGAATGCCACAGGCGGTGACGTCACTTCCTGCGATAACAGTGATGGAACATCAGTTCCTTATCACCATTGGTGTGACGTTAAGAGCAAGACGGAGAGCGGACATAATTCCACCCAGACGTACATGTGTGAATGGGGCGCTTGGGGGAGAGATTTAGGGACTAGCTCGGACGCACAGATTGGTAAGTAAGCTGTTATTAGTTTGTTAATTACTTTAAACCACGCGCATAAAACAAAACACTGTACGTTATTAGCAGAAAACATTATATATGTAGCAAGATGAAAATGGTTATACGTGTAACATCGTTTCCGTCAAGTTGTTATACAATTTCAAGTTTTATATATCCGGTCAGTTTGCTGTCATATTTGTACGTCCAATAGAATGATTAAGCATATTTATTATTTTTAGAAGCTGGTCGAACAAAACGTTTTTTCTGGTTACTTATACCTGTACTGGTGTTTTCGTTTCTGTACTGCAGAGATGGAAGGTGCTTCAGAAAAGGTAAGACATTTGATATTTGAATAAAGGTAGACAACCCGACTAACAAACAGACATAAGATGAAAAGGACGTGACAAAGTATTAAATTAGCAGGAACCAACAAGGGAGGACACTCGTGATGTCTCAAATCGGCAGTGAACAAAAAGTGGTACTTTATTATCTCGCTTAACATGGGTCTAACTAACGTTTAAAAGCTCTTTTCTGATTGGAATAAACAGTCCGAAAGCATACAATAAAGAAAGTCGAGATATTTATCTTTCAAAACATTCAATGTCATCGGCATGCAAACTTTTTAGAAAACGAATATCGTAACCAAAACAGTTTGTCATTTGGTGTTTTTTTCGCAGTCATAGACAGTTTTCCTAACCGAAAACAAAGAAATATTACTTTTAAATCATTCATGTATTAGTATTTAGAAAGAAAGTGGTAGAATATATGTGTTAAACTTAAACTTTTGAATTCAAATTGTGTGTGCTACAATTTAAAGAGTGGTTACGGAAATTACCCATTGTACAGATGTATCGACAGACATATGCCAAACCAGAGACGTAGATCTACCTCTCTTGCCAAACGACATAATAGCTTTCATATTTTAAGTTTATTATCATTAAAATTACCAATTGATCAAATGAGAATGAAAATCATTAATGTATCAACCAGAAATATTAAGTAACACCAAAATCTTTGGGCGCAACCATCATGTTTTGCGGTTTCCGCGACATATTGTTTTTCGGAAACTGACGATCGGTAATTTCCGTAACCACATGGACAATTTCAGCTGAAAGATTTTCGTTTCTTATGTTTACCTCAAATATTCTACTACTCAATTGTTGTTATTCAACATTAATAACATGTAATATTTCCTTGATTTTGATGAGGAACACTGTCTATAAATGCTTATAAATTTGCCTTTAGGTTCAACTTAAGTGCATAACATATTGAAAAATACACAATACACATGTATTTCATTTTATCCTTTTATTCCCATAGCTCGGTCACTCAATTATATTGAAAATTATGACATAATTATTACATAACTATTATATACTATTACATAAATGTCTTTGTTTAGATTAATGTCGCCAATTTTATATATACTTTAAAACATTTAAGCAAATATCTAATATAAAATGTAAATATTTTAGAAAATATTCCCTTTTAATCAGTATGTTGGTTTTATTAGAATTTTTTATTGCAATAGCAAATAGTCTTTTCTTATATCACACAAATCGAAATTAAGCGACTAGGGTTGCAACAAATGAGTTAAAACGCTCGAATGTCGTAGAATTTGGGAAGACGAAGTATGTATGGTAGTTAACATTGAATTTGCTAATTTTTACAATTTTTAACTGAAAACACTTTTCTCTAAGATTTTCTTCTAAGAATTTTTTAAGACCTTTTTAGTTCATTTTTCTAAAGCCATTTTAGTGCAAAAAAACGTTGTTAGAAAATACAACGAATTTTGTTCGTGAAACAATTCTGTAATTGGCAAAAGCGAAGGTCTCAATTAAACGCATACGGAACAATGCAGACAACGTTGAAAAATGCATACAATATGACCAAAGAAGGGAAATGCAGACGGTGATTAGTGTCCGTAAGTATGGTGTTTATTACGGTTTCGTTGTTTTAATTTTTATGTTTGACGTTAAAAATACATAATACTTAAATATTTATGTTTTGTTAAAAAAGTGGCTTTGAAAATAGATTTTGACCCAGTCGGAGCCGAGTCGTTTCCGCGTGAAACGTTTTACCGTATGCGTTTGAGTGACCGCCCAAAAGCTTAACGCTTTTAAAATGGCTGCTACTTTGAAAATATGTTTCAAAACTCGATTGTAATGTGTTTGAAACTTCAAACACAGTAATGTGTTTGAAACTTCAAACACATTGTAAGTTGTAACTGCACATTGAACCTAATCCTTGTTTATGCGAAAAAAGCCAATAATACCTAAATCGCTCAAACGTTAAGAGTAGAGTTAACAGTGTTGCAATGTGCATCGAATTGAGCGCGAATTTGCGACAAGTGTTGTGTCTATAAAATATTCAATGGATAGCATGAAATGTATCAAATCGGAAAAGAAAACAGATGGTTGCACAATGGTATGTGTGAAATAATGTAATTATACATAAATATTTCATAGTTATGTAATTTTGAAACAATTCACCTTCGTCGAGATTTGGAGTTCGAGCATTTTACTTGAACAAATACACTTCAACCAGCTAAAAAAATCTGCACCTAAAAAGGATATAGCAAACTTTTTTGCTAGATGACTGTTTGATCCTCTGCAATTTGATGGGGTAGGAGTATGGTTTGGCCTGTTCGTATGGGTTAAGCAACCACGACCGCATGCGCCACATATTTACCGAAGGTATCACAAATGATAGTGTAACGGTCAGGATTGCAGAAGCTGTGATAACCCAGCGCAATAACCCCTCCAGAACCAGATACCAATACACGTGAACAATAAATCAATTTATTTACAACATTAAAATAAATGATTTACAATATGATATGACTATTAAAAGAAATAAACAACAACGTATCAAAGTTAATGGCCAGTTAAAATTCTGATGACGTAGTCCAACTGTGGATGATAAAGTCGAACGGTATATGTAGCGGTGGAGTAATATTGAGTGTCACGACCTGAACTTATGTCCAGCCGTCATTGACCAGAACCGGAACTGATCACCGGTCGTAGTGTTCTGCGAAGTAGCAAACTTCGAGCTGTTTCAAGCCTGAAAGTAGAGTGCAGATAACCCGAGCTGTATCAAGCCCAGAAGTAGATTGTAGATACCCGAGCTGTATCAAGCCCGGAAGTAGTGTTCTGTCAAACACCGAACAGACTATGCCCGAAAGTAGGTAGAACGTTGTCAAACGCCGAGCAGACTATGCCCGGAAGTAGAACGTACTGATGACGTATTACGTGACCGGTCGTATACCGGTGCGAATGGTTCCCTGTATTGCCGCCTTTTAACGAGGTGTCGTAGGTACTGTCAACGAGTATGACGCCTTGTAGACTTGTGGATGCTCATGTAGCACTGGCGTAACGCTAACGGTGCGTTGACGACCTGACGTCTATCATGCCATACGATTCACCACTTTGAAACGGCTAAAATAAATGACATTAGTAAATACTTTGTCATCAACGACTGTCTTACAGTCATACCATATAAATATAAATGGTACAATGTCATACAATGTGTCACAAATGTGTTTACTTCCATAAATGCACAAGTTTCTTATAAAGTATTGCTACTCGCTTGAATGCATATATTAAATGCATTGTGTGCAACAAAACGTTGTACATATAATACAATTCACCAACAATCATCTACATGTTAAATGTGATACTCCACCGTTATGTGTAATATTGAATTAAATCAAACTCAAATGTTTTTTTAATTCAATGGATACATAAAGCGTCTACACAAAATAAATGATATAAAGACACTAAAACAGTCATTATTATACATGCCTCGCGTACATAGGATTATGTACACAAGCAAACAACTACCCAGGTAATGCAAGTTTCCGCTTTTGACAAATATTTAAAAATTGAAACACGACTTCGGCGTTTACTTGTAAAAATGCAAACAAAAATTAACTTTATTCCTATAAGCATAAATTGCAATATTGAAATAAAACAACAATTTATTTCACCTAGCAAAACGAGTATCAAAAAAATGTAATGGATAATAAAATAACTGACCCAAATGCCGTATGCTGTGGACACTTACTTCCCAGCTAGTGCTCTAGTCGCAATGTAAATGTCGTGTATGTCAAATAGTCTGTCGATGTAAACGTGTAACCACCCAGCAGCGTTTACCGAAAAATCGAGAAACATGCTCTCCATGAACTCGAACTGAACAACTTTTCTTCAACTGACCAAAAAAATTAGACATAAATCGATCATGTACACATCACCCGATATCGTCCGACTACAAGCGTGAATTACTGAGGCCCGTAAGTCTTACTTTACAGAAAAACATAACAATTTACAAGAATATGAAGATCGAAGTTTCTTAAAACTAAATGTATTTAATCGTGTTTTGGCTTAAAATGTATCTTCTACCGCACTGAATAATGTGACAAACAAAAACTTGCTTAAAACCCCCATTATAACCACCAAACAGAAAACTCTGAAAACTTACATAACTTGACAAATGTAAAGTTCTATACAAATGAGGCCCGGTAATTAACATTAAATAACAAAGAAATTGGTTCAATCGTTACAGATAGTCAATAGTGTTTTGAGTCTGGCAGATTTTGCAGTTGCACTATTGAACATACTGTTGTTTCTGTACGCGTTCGCGGAATAGATCGTTGTTTTGCATAAAAATCGTATAGCGAGAAATAAACTTTACATAAATTTATTGAAATATATTTTTATCGAGTTTGACATCGAAAACCTGGTCAAAATCGGTTTTGAATCGATAAAATAATATATAAATCATCATTATTACATGCAATAGGCGAAAATCATTGCAGCGTCGCGAGTTATGCAAATTAAATCTATATATAGCTTCGATTAACATTATTAGCATATGGAAGAAAAATACATAGATTTTGCAAAAACGTAGCGTTGCAACTCAGTTTCCGTCTGTAACAGATGTATTTGCATTTGTTCGTACCTTCTCTCCGCTTTATTCGCCCGTATCCGCAATTTTGTTTGTATAGGTTTGAATAAACATGTCGAATCATGAATATTAATTCGGTCGTTTTCGTACTTTACCGTACTCGACCCCAAAATTAAAATCGCTATATGGTTTGTTTTCAACCGATTTAAACCGGATTTTCAGTGGTATCCTCCATAAAAACACGTTTTCTTAGGATTCTGCCCATATATATTATCGCGAACGGGGACTTTAATAAACAAGTACTTATTTAACAGTATTTCATAAAGATCTTAATAAACGTGCATTTGTTGGAATGATCGAAAGAAAGGTTTGGTCCAAAATGATGCATGCTCTCTAATCTCAGAATATGAAAACAAATGTTTACAGTTAATTATTATCTCTTCATAATTATTTGTAAATTTTAATAATACATAAGAATCAAAATCTCTTTTTATTTATTTTATTTTCTACATATATAGGCAATGAAAAACATTGAATTATATTTTTATTGAAATTAATTGTTTAATGAATACAATAAATGTATTTAATAACTGGTGTTATAAGTCATACAAAAAATCAAATGTGGGCCGGGGTGAATATATTAAGAAAACATCCAAATAAAGAACATCAGAAAAATCGAAGAAACAAGGACTGAACATTGTTGCCAAGCACCTCCTGATGTATTAAGATTACTTATGGCGTCATGCACTGACTGGTAGTCAACACATAATTGCAAAGTGGAACCATATATATATGCTGAGGCCGAAAAGTGGCACTTGACACCAGCTTCAGTTTAGTGCAGTCGGTTATAGCTGTGTTTATCATCTACGAGTTTAAAGCATTTAACAGTATCCTATTGTTTTCATTGTTACCACCCGCGAAGGGCGGAGCGGTATAGAATTGGCGTTGTCCGTCTGTCATTCAGCCCGCCTGTCGCAAAACTGTTCAGAACTATATATCAAAAACTATACAAGATCTCAACATAAAACTTCATGGGCGTATAGATATAAATCCAGAGAAGTGCAATGCACAAAAACATAACCTTACACTTTCTTAAATGAAAGTTATTGCATTTTGTTTTTTGTAGGATGTAATATGTAGGGCTTTATCTCAGATACGATACAATATGTCTACATGAAACTTCATGGGTGTGTTTTAATCAATAGGAATAAGTACTATGTACAAGAACCATAACCCTACACTTTCATTTCTTAGTTAATTTGCCCTTTGTTGTTTTTGTATGATATAAATGTTCAAGACTAAATTTCAGATAAGATTTCAACATGAAACAACATGGACATATAGATAACAATGAGGAGAATTGAAATGCATAAAAAACAATTACCCTGCAGTTACCTTATTTTAGGATGATACCATATATCAAGAGATTTGCATCCATTCATAAACACAAATTTGGCAGGGATTATCGGTTCAACGAATTTGATTGTTTTTTTTATATTGATTGGGCATTTTAATGATCACACTCATAAAACAAGTTCAGATGCATTTATTAATTTGCTTGAAAACATAATGTGACAACACACTGCATTAAAAAATCATACAATTCTGCATAACTGAGAATTTTCTAAAATGCTCAATTGATTTAGTTTCAACTTATTTATTTGAGCTCGATTGCATCGAAAACCTCAGGCTTATGACACGCTGTAGAGTCCGTTTCCTGGGCCTAGAATAAGTAATTTGTGTCTTTGTGGAAAATCTAAAGAACGCTCCCACAGTGGGGATCGAACCCGTTACCACTCGGTCTCTAGGCAGATACCTTAGCCATAACACCACAGGGACCTCAATTGATTTGAAGAACAAATATTATAATTTGTTAACTTAAACATACGATTCATGAAAACATATTTCCAAAGAAACATCTGCCAGTGCCCTATTCTTGGAATTGTTTGATGTGCCAAATCAACGAATATTTCGCAAAAATATTTGGTAATATAAAGTTAACCCATAACAAAATATGTAATAGTTTTTTGTGGCATAATATATTTTCATTATAATTTCCAACAACAGTTTATCTATTCATACGACACATGAACACTAACACGGTACATTAAAATGTGTTGAATATGTTGTCCCACGAAAAACTAAAAAGAGCATTTTCTATCTTGTTCAATCTATGTTATAACGTATAGCGTTGACATTTTGGCTATTGCTATAACGAAGATTGATTTTTTATGTGTTAACTTTATTTTTCGAAATATTGTTACAAATATTTGTTGATGTTGAGTGTTTATTGGCTTTTAATAAAATATATGTTCCTAAAACTTCCAACAAAAACATTAATACATAATATAATCACACATTTGGTGTAGATTAATTTTCATAAGCAATCAATCAGTTTTTAATAATGCTTCTCAACAAGTGAACTATATTTACTATAGTATAATTAACTAGCATCATTTACATCAAACAAAAGAATACATTGCAATCATCTTTTTTTGTAAATGGAAAACAATACGGAACATTATGTGTTCAAATACTGTGCATTTCAATAAATAATATAGATAATGATTATGGTTGAAAACAATATTAAACTCATACAGTTATAAATGGGATCTTTTAAGTTAGTGTCACATTTCTTCAAAAATATATGGACTTTGGCTTAATTTTCAGTTGTATATTTTACTAAACACTACACAGCACAATAAACTGTATTTCTTTATTGTTGAAAGGTTCATGCTTTTACAGTTCGATTATTTTATTGTATTGATAAAATTGGTTACTGAATTTAGCTTGATTGGTCATTGACGGCTCGGGTACTACTAACATGTACCCCGGGTTCTCTTAAGTAAACTTAGATATACCCCGGGTACAGAGAATATACTAAACTGTACCCAGAAATTATAACGCTAGATTAGTCGTTGTGGGCTACTAAGTATTTTGTTTTAAAATTTATTATGGTCATCTTAATTTCACATGTTTTTGTCAAATTGCCTCATAATTATCCAACACACACTTAAAGAAGCGTGTTTAGGCAGGTTTCGTTCAAATAGAATGTGTTTCGTATTCCCTAGCACATTTTACGACATCGGATTTCGGGCCGGAATAAAACTCGAGTACAGTCTAAATTGGCCGCGTACGTTTTAATATATGCAGCGTTCCCGCCTACCCGGGGTACATTTAAGTTTACTTAAAAGTACCCGGCGAACATTTAAGTAGTCACCCGTCCGACAATGACCAATCAAGCCTAAGGTTATGACATATTGTTTTTGCCCTGTCTGTTGGTCTGTTGGTTGGTCTGTTGGTTGGTTTGCGCCAACTTTAACATTTTGCAATAA
This sequence comes from Dreissena polymorpha, assembly GCF_020536995.1. Classification (NCBI taxonomy): domain Eukaryota; kingdom Metazoa; phylum Mollusca; class Bivalvia; order Myida; family Dreissenidae; genus Dreissena; species Dreissena polymorpha. Next base: position 25,673,916 of record NC_068362.1, read on the forward strand.
CTTTTGCTATATTAAAGATAGCAACTTCATATTTGGCATGCATGTGTATCTCATGAAGCTGCACCTTTTGAGTGGTGAAAGGTCAAGGTCAAGGTCATCCTTCAAGGTCAGAGGTCAAATATATGTGGCCAAAATGGCTCATTTTATAAATACTTTTGCAATATTGAAGATAGCAACTTGATATTTGGCATGCATGTGTATCTCATGGAGCTGCACATTTTGAGTGGTGAAAGGTCAAGGTCAAGGTCATTCTTCAAGGTCAGAGGTCAAATATATGTGGCCCAAATCGCTTATTTTATGAATACTTTTGCAATATTGAAGATAACAACTTGATATTTGGCATGCATGTGTATCTCATGGAGCTGCACATTTTGAGTGGTGAAAGGTCAAGGTCATCCTTCTAGGTCAGAGGTCAAATATATGTGGCCCAAATCGCTTATTTTATGAATACTTTTGCAATATTGAAGATAGCAACTTGATATTTGGCATGCATGTGTATCTCATGGAGCTGCACATTTTGAGTGGTGAAAGGTCAAGGTCAAGGTCATCTTTCAAGGATAAATATATGGGTCAAAATTGCTCATGTAATGTCACTTCTGCAATATTGAAGCTAGCAATTTTATATTTGAAATGCATGTGCATCTCATGGAGCTGCACATTTTGAGTGGTAAAGGGTCAAGGTCAAGGTCATCCTTCAAGGTCAAACGTCATATAGGGGGACATTGTGTTTCACAAACACATCTTGTTTACCAAGTTAAATTGTACCTTACCTATTATTGTTTGACTTGAAAATGGAATTTTGTTTTCATAAATCACAACAACATTGTCGAAAAAAATCGTCTTTTAGACAATTATATAAGCCAAATGAGCCTGAAAAAAACTGGGGCCGAAAAAGCTTCGTGCCGAAAGAGCCGACAACTGTTTAAAACAGGTCTAGAGGTGTCTAACCTTTTTGTGAAATCCGGCAACTCTTAGAAAATTTTAAGAAACGTGTCACCTTTCTGAGACAAAAAAAAAAGAGAAAATATCATGGTTATGGTAAAAATAATTTATATAAAATATACGTTTTTTGTGAACATTTTTTCTAAGAAGGTTTCACTGACCAAGGTTGTCTATATGTGTTATGTTTCCTTTCTGCTTCAATGAAAAACAAACGATCGTCACTGTATAATGAGAAGTAACAAACACAACACGAAAAACAAAGATATAACTTTGACCTAAGCTTCCGAATATGTTAAGTCGTTTAGTCTGGTAAATAATAATTATGTATTGATAACGTTAATTACCACCCAGTACAAATATCTCAAATGGCGTGTTATAGTTATGAGAAATATTTATTTCATTTTTTCAAAAAACAAACAACAGATAGATGTGTAGGAAACTATTTTTCTTCAAATTAATACAAGAGCATAAATACACGTCCAGCAAATCAGAAATAACATTTAAATCCGGTCATTTACTTGCTCGCAAAATACCAGGCTCCTTTGATACGTGTTTCTGATTTCCTGATTGATATAGGATGTTTTGAAATATTTCATCACTTCTTGTTTCATTTATTTGCATCTTTTCTATAAAAAAAAATGTTTTTTGATAGCCTTTTTGATTTGTATTCAGTCAACTGTTCCCTGAACATATACTTTAAAAGAAACTGCCCTGTATCTTGCAAATAGTCTTTCAACGCCTTCGGCGCTCTCATCAGTCAATAACAATATCAGTTCATTGAAAAATGTAAAAATTATAACAAACATTAATTGTGTTCCGATAAAATGATTCATGACAAATAAAACAGATTGATAGAAAGAAATTAACATATCAGGGTGGCTAGGTTGCCCGCCTAGAATGGTCATGCAAGTATGGAAGTACTTGATATCTAAATTTATTAATCTTTGGGTGTTGTTAAGACATGCAGTATTTAATAAAATGCCTCAAAGTGTGGAAAATGTTTTCATTAAGTAAAAGAAAGGCAACGAAACTCTTAAGTGGCTGAGAAGAACTTCTGGCTGGATAAAAAGGTAAAGAGGCTATATGCTTGTTGAAAAAAGGAAGCAACATTCTTTATGAACTTTCTGATAAATTGGTATTTTTAGTGAATAGGGGAGATGAATTTTCAGGAATAAACAATACAATTATACATGTTTTGGTGCTTTCATGCATGTCATTAAGTATTATCATATTACCAGTTTTGGGTTAAAACCCAATAACATTTTTTTTAAGTTTGGAACCCCTTGTTGCAAAACAAATCATACAAATAGCATTTTCAGAGTAACCTATTTAAACAAACATAAAATGCTTTATCCGACCCTAAATAAGATATCTGCACTCAGTTGTCATCAATTACTTATGTTTAAAAAACAAATTGTTTCATGTTACTCATGGTATACGTTTTTGGTTAGAAAATGTATTACATTATTTTAAAGTTCGTAACCCCTTGTTGCTTAAAGATTCATTAAAATATAATTTTCAAAGAAATCCATGTAAACAAAAGAAAATGCCTTCTTTAACCTTAAATATTATTCATGCAAGCATTTTACATGAAATGATGTATTTTTAAACAAATAATTGGTTCATGCATATTTAATAGTTGCCGTGAAAGAGTGGTATGCAGGTTTGCTTAAGTGGGTGTCCCATAAAGAATACCAATGGGTGATAACTTTCCCACAACTTAACATTAGCATTATGTTTCTTAATATTTGATTGTAGAATCTAGCGTTCAGGACTTAGGACCACCTCCTTCATACACATACTGTCCTCCTTCTAAAATACAAGCTGAATACTACGCCGAACGCCGTCAGACATCAGTTACGGTTTCATGGACAGAGCCTTCTAGCACTGGAAACGTGGTAGGAAGGTAAGAAGCATTATACATTACAAAAGGAATGTGTCATTTATTTCGTTTTGTGTTCTAGTTGCGTGTGTTATGATTTAGTCATTCTGATTGAAAATCGGCAAACTTCAATAGAGATCTAAATAAGGTCTCTCTCATGCTTGTGCAGGACAAAACATCTGTATTGGATTCTATAGGTTTAATCTATCAGAAATATAATATACTTTCTCAGTTAACAAATTCTGGATAATTGGTAATTTATTTTAATTTAAATTATGTCACTGTTGATCAAATTGAAGCATCAAAATAAAGTTAGGTTTTTCTGGGGCTTTTTCGGGTTCTTGATACCTGCGGCTTCGCTTCTGTACTGCATAGCTTCGAATTGCTTCAGAAAAGGTGAGACCTGTGATATTTTTAACAAAGATATACAGACAGACTGAGAGAAAGACTTAAGATGAAAGGAACGTGGTAAAGTATATAATATTTTTTTGTGAAAGAGTGGTTAAAGGTTGGTATGCTTTAGCGGGATTCCTAAATATCATACCAATGGTTTATGATTTTTCCAAAACCTTACGAGTGTCCTATTTAAAATTTGTATTATTGTTTAACATTTATAAATTCCAAATTTAAAGGAAACATTTACTGAAGTATAGCAAAGTCAGTGAGTCGCCTCTGTTTAGAGTAGTTTTATTTAAAGTATTCATATGACAAAAAGGGGGCATGAGCCTATGTTAATGTGTAACGTTGCTACCTTTGATTACAGAAACATCAGACGTACAGGACTTAAGGCCACCTCCTTCATACACTCAGTGTCCTCCTTCTAAAATACAAGCTGAATACTACGCCGAACGCCGTCAGACATCAGTTACGGTTTCCTGGACAGAGCCTCCCAGCACTGGAAACGTGGTAGGAAGGTAATAAGCAGAATACACAACAAAACACCTTTATAATTGATTCCGTTTGTAAGTGTTTGCTATGTGTATTTTGAGGGTGCCATACTGTTTGGAAATCGGCCTACTTAAATACAGAATAAGGTGACTCTAATGTTAGTGCAAGTGAATTGGATTGTAGAGGCGATATCTATCAGAAATGTTATACCATTTCTCAGTGTACGAATTCCGTATAATTGGAAGTGCATGTTTAAGCTAATTATACCATTATTTATTAAAGTAAAGCATCAATTTAAAGTAAATATAAATATCGGTTAATGTGTAGAGTACATACATTACTTAAACTGATATATATATATATATATATTATAAAAAATATTAACAAGGCTGCGGGCTTCGTCATGAGTATTATGCCAATGTGACTATTCGGCCTTTATTTGGTAGAAGTTAAACTAAGCAGACATTCCAGTTTGTAATATTGGTGTTATTTCATTACCAAAAGCTTTTGTTTCATTGATACACTGCGGTAAAATCAGGGGAGTGTTGAGAATTCAATGGTCCGCAAATATAGTCTTAATTTATTTGATTTCCGATTCAAAATTCGCAATAAAATTAAAGATATTTTAGAGAACAATCTCCAGTTATACGTTATACGAATATACACTGATTAAATCAGCATGCCTTTCATACGACGTATTGTTATTTAGTTGTAATGCATAACGTTCGGTAAGCGATCTCTAAAATACTTTACTGATTCAATTGCTACACCACATTTAATGTAATCCGACACAACACCGGGATATTAATTCGTATACCCATAAAGTACGCACTAGAAAACTTAACAATGACATAAAACGCGTTGAGAAATACTTAAATGTATTCTTTACCCAATAGAAGTAAGCAGACATCGTCGCGGTGACTTTCGGTGTCGAATTACATGCTGTACGTTTAACTGATTCTCTGCTTTTCCGATCTACGTTCATTTTGCTTTTTCGTTTTTCTTTCTCAGACATGGGTGTAAGGTCTCACTATGTTCTAAGCGCGTTAGTTTCTAGAATATAATTTTCAATTCTTCGTATCAATTAATGTATTTGTCAAATGCCGTACACAAGCGTATAACTTGACCGCGGTTGGGATACGTTTCATATAAGGTGAATACATCTGTGTGACAGTTTTAAATATTTTGGAAACAAACAATATTGACGTCCTTATCGAAGTTATTTAAGGACTCATTCAGTTGCAATAGGGGCATCAGTCCTTGGTGACGGGTGTATTTAGGAATCCCTTAGCTGAAACATGTATGCGGCCAGTTTAAAAGTGTGAGGAACGCTTTAAAGGGACCTTTTCACAGATTTTGACATGTATTGAAGTTTGTCAATACATGCTTTATATTGATAAATGTAAACATTGGATCTAAAAAGATCCATTAAAAAGACAAGAATATAATTAAGGAAAAAAGTTACCCTCAACTGGGCTCGCACAACTGACCCTGAAGTAAAAGTCTGTCGCTTAGACCATTCAGTTATCCGAGAAAACTCAGAATTATTCAATCGTTTCGCGTTGCGATGCTTTATATTTTTCAGGTTTTAAAATCGCAAAAGATGCATATAATAGATATTTTAGAGCATGGTATATGTTCAGTATTATTGTTTCCTCACAAATATCATAACTAATTTGCAAATCTGAAACAATTGTTTAAATTTTGTCAATAAACCAAAACGCGAAAAGGCCCCTTAAACGCGAAACCATAAAAACGTGCACCTTTTGTGTTTGAAAGTGTCTTCGATACGAATGAGTGGTAAGGTCTTTGAATTGAACTTAATCTACACTCACTGTGATAACATAAACTAACAGGAAGGTTATACATACATTAAACTTTTCCATTTATATTGCATTAATTGTATTTTGATCAAGCGGTTTACAACGTTTTGCAGCAATATCATGCTTCGAAGTGATATGTTAAATGCCAATCGTTGATTTTCAAACGAACATCAACAACCATGATTGAACATGTTTGCAACCGACGAATGGTATATTGCTTGTAGTGTAAATAACTAATAAACATGTAATTAATGAGTTCAACTCTTCAATTTTAATTGCTTAATTCATTTTCCATCACGTGTCTGTCAACTTATTGCGATATTAGGATAGATGTAATGTTCAATGCCATTTATTTTCAAACGGAAGATGACACAAATGACTAAATGTTTATCAAGTCTATGATATTATAATGTTAAATGCAAGCAATTAGCTTAAAGCTGCCTTAATTTCTTTGATTATGCAACATGTGGCATTATTCTAACATTACTCACTAATTTTGTCTGAACAATTTAAGACGATCTAACTGTCTCGTCGTTGTTTTCACGACGCTGCCAATTTGTCAAGAATGTGAATTTCAATAAAGTAAGATTGTAATCGGAAGTGCTTCACTCAGGGTCATGGACTGACATTCAGTGCTGATGGGAAGGTATTTATTATGTCTAGGTAATAACTTCATCATAAGCAAGGATACTTCCATGAGTTTGATATTCAGGAAACACATATTTCTCATGTAAAATAAGTTTTTTTTAATTCTGTCAAATAATTATTCCAGGCTTTTTGGAGACAAAGCACAATGGTAAAGAACGCCTCTCTTTCCTGGGAAATCATTGAGGTTTTATAATTTGCGTTTCTAATGGACAAGCTTAGCTAATAATTCATAAATAAAGTCACAAGTATGCCATGTGAATTTTGGTTATTGTGTTCTGATTTGACCCATGTCTTCACGACGCAATCTGATTTCGAATTCCTCTTTTTCTGAGTTCGTTATGAAAATTAACCATATAGTTAATTATTATACACATACCATGCTTTATTGCAGTGTAATGCACGGACTTTGGAAACAAGCAACCCATATTTACATTCTAATTGATATTTTGAAATGGTGATAATTCCATGTAAAAAAAATGATTCCTGTTATAGGAGTCTGATCTGTTCCGGTAACATGACGAACGGAGGGTCTTTCAGGGGCTCAATAGACGGTCAAAATTACTATTGTACGCACACAATAACAGACTCGTACGGACGGAAGGATTCATGTTATTTTGGTTTCAAAGTTTTCTGTGAGTTATCAACTGAATATGTTTAATTAAAACTTCATTATAACAACGTAAATACAGTTTACATCGTCATTATTATTATAATCGAGAATACAAACCAGTGTCCACTTTTTCTTGATGTATAACAAATCTACAATCTAGGCGTTTTTATGTCCCACACTAAGTGGGAGGCATTAAACATTGCACTAAGTCCCAACGTTTGTGTGCTGAAATCCTCTTTAACTACTGACACTTTTAGAAATGAATGACATATAAGTGTACATGGTATTAAAGATCATCGTTCAACTTGGTCAACTTTTTATGTTTGGTAAATTTTACTTGACACAACTGAATAATCTTAAGATTAAAGCTATAGTAACACATAGTTGCTGTGATTAAGTTTGGAAGATAGTATCTTTTTGCCACTACAAATGTTTACTACATAATGCAAATTCTTCAAAATACGAGCACTCATTTTAAATGAATTGTTGATTTCCCTTTAATTTTCAAATATAACAATATTTCGGTGATAGTTAAGAAAGGGATATGGCTTCGATACATTTTGCATAGATATAAATATTTGTCATTTTTACTCTATGATACATTTAGAATTACACTTTTGGTTGAAGCTGGTTTACTAATTGGTGCATTTTCTCAAACGCTGACCGCTGAACAAAAAAATGTTTAGATAATCGAATAGGAAGGCATAGCTGCAACAGTTTGTGCAAACTTATGTGCAAAACTGAAAATAATTGGATATTCCGTACATAGATGGAACCAGTCCAATGATAATCATGTATAATTATGTTTTACAACATATAACGTATTACCTTGTTGAACATCCGCATAATCCTTATTTAAAAGTATGTCATTATATATAAGTGCTTAATCGAATTGAATATATAAACTTAGTATATTATTTGTTGCGAAATTTCAATCTAAGAGTATGTTACTCTTCTTAAGGGGCGTCAGTCGATCATGCTATATAACGTATTACCTATATAGTCAGTTTTGTTATAAATTATATACTTACAAATATTTCCACGTTAGATTGTGCTTGTACTGAGCCCTCGTCGTCGGCAACTCGTCGCAAACGTGAATGCACACACAATATGTTGTATGGTAGCGAATGCACGTTTGAATGCATAGATGGCTACCGAATTCCAATTGGAGCACCTGTCAAAGCCACATGCGAAAAGGGGGAGAGTAATTTAATGAACTGGACCACATTACCGGAATGTGAACGTATGTGCATCAATATCGCTTTATTTATTTCTTCGTCGGTTATACGATTTTGATCAGATTGCATGATAACACCTGGCTATATTTGGGGGGGTTTATCGCTCAGTATATATTTGTTTATTTGTAGAAAAAAGTTGTCCCGCACCTTTCGCACCCGCTAACGGATATGTTTCTTGTAGAAGTCAAACTTACGAGTTTGACACCGAATGCTATGTTTCATGCAATAAAGGTTACCGACTGGAAGGCTCATCCGTCATAATCTGTCAATCGGACGAAAAATGGTCGAACACGACGAAAGCTGCTAGATGCATAGGTAACCTGTTTTAACGGATACCGTATTTCGGATTGTATTTGATGTTGAGCATCGCTCAGATAATTATTAGAAATACATTACATGTTCTGTGTATATTAAGTTAAATCGATTCTATTGGTTATATTCCATGAAGACGATGAACCGCCGGTAATCACGTGTACAAATCACGTGGTTTACGCTGTCAGAGGCACATCATACGCGCCATTGGATTGGACGGACCCTTTAGTTACTGACAACGTTGATCACAGTCTGAAAGCTGTTAAGCTTTCGGGATTTAATAAAGGAGATGTGGTTAAGGAGGGTATTTACATCATCCAATATCGAGTGACCGACACCGCTGGAAATTACCATCCGCTATTGTCAGAATGCCGCGTAACCGTTGAAGTAAAACGTATGTGAATTATATTTATTTGAATACAGTTGATTTTATTTGAGAATTAATAAGAAACACTCGTCTTTCGCCCAAATAGCTTAAGCAATAAATGCGACAATCAGATTGTTTTAAAGAATGACGTTATATATAACATCATAGAAGGGTGTTACTGAATAATGAATTATAAGAGAAGTTTAACTTGTAATTATCGATTACTTGATGAGTATAAAATAATTATATTGAAAACGTTGTTAAGACTCATTTTAAGTTTGTATTAGTCGATTATTTATATAGCTAATACTTGTATATAAATAGTAACATACATTAACCCTTTACCACTTAGATACGTATTTTGACGCATTTGTAGTCCCTTAGAAAGTTACATTTAATTAAATACTTTTCTCACGTAATTCAAGTTTATTTATCAATAATCTAGGTTATATATTTGTTTCAACGGCTTTGTATGTAGATTTACTTCATTAATTATATACAAATTATATACTCAGAACACGGTACAAATGGCTGACGACCAACAATTGTAGAAATCATAAAGGTCAAGTAAAAACAGAAAAAAAGATCTTAACAACAGCAACACATACATGTACAATGAAGTCCAGTAATATATTATAAATTATACATTCGTTTAAAACAACATCATCACACATCGAGACGTCAGTTTTGTGTGATCTACAATTATTATATAAATTGCTTGCAATTAATAAATACAGTATAACATATTATAGCATACACTTATTTTCTGGCCAAATATCGGGTAAACCATTAACCCACTATCCAACTATTCTTGTTATTTGAAAATCCTAGTATTTCAAATTTTAATATAGTTCAAAGCTGTAAGATGTCGAAACATTGATAAAACACATTTATTCGAACTATTTCAGTTGTGAGTTGTCCGCCCTTGTTACCCCCTACTAACGGCGCCATGACCTACGACAGCATCAATTCCAGGCCACTTTACGTTATGCTGTGTCAGTCTGGGTTTGACATTCCAGTCGTGGGTCGTTCCTTTACTGGTAGACTAAGCTGCCAGGACAGTGGAAAATGGTATCCTTTGGATAAGTTCCCAGACTGCAAACGTACGTTTAATTTGTTAATTTTTGACTATATTTTTGCGACCGTCGTAAAAACTTAAATGTTGTGGATATCTCTATTATACGTTCAACATAAAAGCTAGTCTGCAGCAAGTCCACTTTTAAGGAGAGTTCATTGTAAGAGGCATTTCTTGCGAAAATGAAGTAAACGTTGTTGCATAAATATAGCTAAGTATATTTTACTTTGACAAATACATTCAAAATACTTCCAGGTCCGACGTGGGGCGATATGGTCCTTCTTGCAGAGCTTATCTATAAGGGAAACTGCGCAGATGAAAAAATCAAAGCTGACATCAAGGAAGCCGTCTTAAAATACCTCAGCACAATTGCAGATGATATAGAAAGATCCATTTGTCCTGGTCGTAATTGTAAATTTTAATAAAGACTCAAGCCGAAACGTCAATTAAAATGTAATAAGATGATTTATTATTACTATATTTTCCTTATAATCATTACACTAAGATAACCCGGATTTTTAAATGTATTCCGTTTTGTGTGTCTGTGTACATTCAAACTGTGCATTTAAATTGTCATAGAATTTTTGTCTTTATCGAAACTTAGTTTAAACCACACTATTTTATGGTATTCCTATCGACGTTTACATTTATGCATGATAAACACACAATCCGAAATACGTTTTGCATTCGTTCGATGCTTTATTTTAAACAAATAGTTTAATGTTAAAAACCACCACGTCCGACATGACATACATTCCAGATAATCTAACTAAAACTATTGTGTTTCGTCACAGAAATGACGTCACACGATTTACTACATTTACTATTTACGAAATAATACATTTCGTAATAAAAAATCAAAGCGCTGAAGGTATTTAAAAATGAATAAAATGAATATCTTAAGCAAACGTATGCTCATTGATGATGTTTCCATTAAAATACAATGAAGTTTGTAAATACAGAAAAGGGCTTTGTGTTATTCAATGTGTTTTGGATAAAAGTGGGGATGTCCGACAAACTGCAGTTGTTTGCTCTTTTTACCTTTTTAATATTATAGTCACGGGAAATGAAGTTCTACTTTTTAAGGTAGCTAATCGAGCAGCCACGAAAGAATAAAAATTTCTGCGAGCATTATAGTTACCATCAACTAATGCACAGAAAGAATCGGCTTTCAATTTGATTTGTTCTCCCCACTCATTCCATCCCGCGAATCCCTTATTCTCCTAAGCAAGGTAATCATGCTATTATACAGCATTGCAGTTTACCTTTATATTTTTTTAAAAGGTCAGATAGCTTAATTGTAGAGCAACCCAGGCCGGTATCATTAGATGGCTCATGTGTGGTTTCGGGTTCGAATCTCGATCTGACCTTCGTAGGTAAACTTTAATATTTTGATTCAAATATTATCTTTATTAAAGTTTTTTGCTAGTTTCTTCTATTTAACATAAATCGAGCTCGCTTTGAGGCTTTGCCTTATTTCATATTAATAAACAATGTCCCAGAATGAGCAAGTTGGCATTGATGGGAAATGACATCGTCAAGTTTAAAAGACATTACATATTGTCAAAACCTTATGAATTACTTTAAAATAAGGTGTCAATTTAGGTTTTTATTTTTAATCAAATATGTTACTGACATGCGTTTCGCGTAAATTTTTTTACGACCATTTATTTTGCTGTTTTTATCGCGAATTTGTATGACGTTGGACTACCTGTCATATAAAAGTTGTGAGAAATGCAAAAAGGGTTGCGAGTCACTAAACATTATAGCAATCAATGCCTATTTTCGCCGGTGTGAGTTCACTTGATTCATTTTTTATTTGTTACTTGATGTTAAATGTCCAACGAATTATTTTAGTAGCATACTTAAATATTTCCATTTTTTTACAATTTCCATTTTAAAGTCTAGATTTCCCAGCATTCAAATAATCACTAAAATTTCAATTCATTTATTCTCTTACAGTATGTATCAATAAGTTTGATGTAGCTTATAGGCCTATCTCTCTTTGAGCGTTTGATTGACATGCATGTTACACTTGCTTTTGTTTTGCGTATGTCTTTTGTTTGCCTTAATATATTTTTTCCGCTTTTTGTTGTGTTACTATTTCAATAGCTGCAGTGTTCAGCTCAAGTAACTCATTTATGTGGTACTTCATAGTGTGTGCCCATGGGTGTGTGCGCGTTAATACTGATTTATGAAATATCATGTAGTGTATGTGTTAAGGAGAACATTTTATTTTATTTTTTTATGTGATTTTATTAATTAGCCTGTGGATATCGCGTATCGGTGTATTAAACCTTTGTCTTCAAATAAAAAAATATTCGTAATAAATCAAAGAACACACATCGACCCGTTGTTATTTTATCCACAAAATAAGTTACAATATTATATGATGGGACAGTTTATATCGTTATCGGCTGGGTTCTGCTTACGGCAGGACGCCATTTTGTTTGTTATGAAGAGTACTTCATATCGGTGTATCAACAGTTAGCCGCTTTGTAGATTACTAGCATAAAGTTCGGACCTGTCATAGGTATACTATATAAGAATAAGTGTCATTGTTAGTTAAACAAAATACATTAAATTTAACCTTTTATTTCAGTAGTATGCATATTGTTATGTTTAATATATACAATATATGTGCATTTTATAAAAACATAACAAAATAATATAAACATTATTACAGATTTCAAAAACAACAACAACATAGCAATAACTTTAAACTTTGTAGTCCTAAAGTACGTGTCAATATCGTTTTCACAATTTCACAACTTCTCTTCAGATCAAATTTAATAATATTAGACAACTGAAAATAAAGTCATTAATCATAAAAACCATTTTATATTTATCGTGTGCTCGTCCTATTTACGCAAAATTAGTCGTTGTCGGCTGAAGTACAACTTTAAAGTATCCCAGACAGAGGTGTTTAGCGTGTGGCTATGGTACTGATTAGTAAAAACATCATTTTGATGAAAAATCAACAAATTATAACGAAAAATCAACTTCACTGAAAAAAACAATTTTACTATCTAATATAATATACATACATGTTTAACAAGGTATTCAACTCAAACTGACCCGAAAGCAGGGTGCATAGCTTTGAAAAGCCATAACTTAATTGTGCAGCGATTTCCATGAACTCGGTCTAATTCAACGCAGAAATGAATTTCCTTTGTGGAAATGTAATACCTTGTAATATTTTAAAATTTGCTGGGTAAAATTTTAAGAAATAACACGACACACAACTCGAGTGACCTTCTTCTAATCGATCAGACCCGATTCAAGTATGAAATCTTCAAGAGAAAAGACACACTTTCGCGTTGGACCAATGAAATCACTCGTGTTTTTAAAATGTCGGCCCGTTGAAATGTTTGTAAACACAGGTTTCAAACGGCGCTGGACACAATCACAATCCAGAGATCGCTGGTTCGATCCCCCGCTGCACCTAACCTACTAACTCGTCTTTCGCATGAGACGTTAAACCGAGGTGCAGTGTACTAGGTGCTATACACCGGGCACTAAAAGACCCAGGGTCACCTCTGGAACGGGGTGTCTCCTGTATCTTGCACTATCCCCCGTAACCAACTAACACGTCTTTCTGGGGGCGATGGCCATATGGGAGACAATGCCGGTGCACTCGATAAAAAATAATGAAGAAGAAGGCGATGGAAGTTAGTTTTGATGCATAATGTAAAGGCAAGAACGGTAAGAATGTTTTTTATAGGTTTTATTGAATTATCGTACTGAGGTCCGTGGACATTTCAGCGAAAATGCCCTTTACTCCGTGCAGATTTCAGTCTTGGATCGGGTTTGATCGATGACGCGTAGGTCACTCGATTTGTGTATCGTGTTATTTCATTCAATTTGACCCAGTATTTGTAAACATATTGCAAGATATGTATATTTCCATAAAGAAAAAAATCATTTCTGCATTTAATAACACCAATTTCATGGAAAATCGCTGTACAATTGATAAAGTTATGGCCGTGCAAAGCTGTGCACCCTGTTTTCGATTTATTTTGAGTTGAATGCCATGTTACTAGGGATGTCAACGAATATCCGAATATTCGGTCCCGCACCGAATATTCGAATATTATTTTCCGATTCGAATATTCGGAAGAAAGAAATAAAAAATCGAGTTATTTCAAAGATTTTGTATTTGTGAAATTTGCTTTAAACATTGTTAAAAAAGTTGTTCCTCATCTCATAGTGTTTATTCCGGTAGTCGCGATAATGCGTCGCTATGGTGATGACAGTACACATGTCATAAATCCCACTAATTGCCTAACTTAGGAAAGTTTAATTGACCAAAGACAGTCACTTTGTGTCAAAATTATGATAGGTGCAAATCGCATCGGAAATTAAAACACCGACCCGCACTTGATCTAATGACTCGAATTACATTTAAAATGATCAAAGATTAAATGAGTAAAGGAAAGACCGACTTGGTGTAAAAAACAAATAAGAACTTATGCAACAGATTTTTGTTGTCGTAAATCGCGTTCTCCAATCGAAAATGTTTTTGTTTGCTCTAATCAGATTGAGTAAATGCGTATTGTATGGTTACAATCACGCTGTCCAATCAAAAAACCTTTTAGAAAATAATTTATTCAACCTCTAATGAGTATTTGCGTATCGTAAGGTCCAAACTTTAATTAATTACTCAATATTCAATCATATACTTTGCTTAAAGAAATGTTTTTGGTATTTCGCCCAATATGTACAATATTAAAAGTTTAAAAAAAAATTATCATTCAATTTTAACATTTGCATCTTGTTTTGAACAGTCTCAATATCAAATAAACAAAAGTCACCCAAAATTATCAAAATTTATATGAACGTTTAAAAATGTTGACGTTATTAACGCTGAAAGCTAGACGTGGCCGTTACCGTTCAATACCCGCAAGAATTAACCCATCTACCTTCGAATTCGCCGATTCCCCTGCCCATCTCTCTTTCAATAAAACAAGTCCGATTCCTCTGTTCGATCAAACTTTTAAACATATATTCACGAATATTTGATCATCATCTAATAACAAATAATCAACAAAATCAACTTCGAATTAGCGACGGAAACGCTGTGTCAACAATAAGTCACTTCCGTTCAACTTTCGGTAAAACCGACATAAAAACATAGAGTAATGGTACGGTAAACAAAGTTGATTTCTTTATTTTTTTCCAACAGATGTTGACCGAATATCCGAATATTTGTTCGGAAGGATGACCGAATATTCGAATACCAAAATCGGTATTCGTTGCCATCCCTACATGTTACATATATATTTGATAGTGATTTTTTTTCCAGAGAAGTTGATTTGTCGTTATAATATGATTATTTTTCATTCAAAAAGATGTTTTTACTAATTATTATCATAACCACACGCTAACCATATGTGATCCCATGTACTTTGAAGTATGTCAGCAGGCGGCGGCATGCGGCGGTCCTGGCCCATGTCATATCAAATGTAACGTAATTCATAACAAAGTCATCGGCAATTTAAGTTCATTTTAATTTCCGTTTCAACCAATTAATCTAATGTTTGTTTATCAAATGTAAACCAATTTTAAATACACGAGTCCAACCTTTAGATTTCAATAATAAACGATGCTTTGAATCAGAACTTGATTGAATGCACACAATTTGATTGTTTTTTATTCTGTAGTTGTAAAATGATGATTCGACAGCTATGCACGAACATATGTCAAAAATGTACGGGAAAATAAGCACGAACTGTTCTTATTATCTTTACAGGTTATGTAATACTATCCGAAGATCGTGAGCTTCCAATTAGTGAGACGACAGACCCTGTTTATGATATGTGATAATTTTTGTTACTTAGTCGCACACAGATGGAACGTACAATTACAAATACGACATTTTCAGTACTGTGCAAGGAGACATTTATTATCGACATGTTCATATAATCAAGGGAATTCCACCAGGCCGAAATTATATGAATCCTATTCTTGCATTTACAAACATAATAGACCGGTGCTAAACAATTAAACATTTTCAACAATTGTATCCCAACATGTGATCTTAAATAAGAAGAGTTGCATTACCGTAAATGGGTAACTATATAGAGTAGATCTAGACCGAGAAACATGCAGCACCGTTTTATTGTCATTACACTAATCTCGGATTTGCGTCGGAGCTCACAAAAACATATTTAAAAATATTGCAGAAATAAAAATATTCGCTAAGCTATCTTTCCGAACAAATTTATAAATAAATTAGTGATTTTTCTTTGGTTTGGCAAATGTAAAAAATACATTTTAATCAAACAAATTTACAGAAAACGTCTGCAAACGGGTGCTACTTTTAGGTGTACTTCAACTCTTTTGCTCCGTTTAATCAACAAGCTGTGTCTTTTTTCATCATAGATCATTCCCTACGAGAAAGAAAAGCTCTTATAAGTCCCGTAACGGCGCGATTCATATATCTTTTCTTGATACTGGGATAGTTTTCGTTTTGCTTTTTATTGTTTCAAAACGCCTGCAAACGTTTGATCCGCTAAACTTAATATTTACAGGAGATGAGATACTATTTATCGTCAAGCTCTTTGGAATATATGCTTTATCGAATTTGATAACCTTATTAATTAAAATATAAATTACTAATTTATACATTTATGCAACACAACCAATGAAAAATGAAAACACGTTCATGGATTTTGAATTTATTTTGGAAATTTCTAAAAAATTTCAGGACATATTATCGTCATAAACAAAGTAATCGACGATTAACATTTGCCAAAGGACTTTCCGTATTATGCAAGTTCGGCTCAGTTGTTATATCCGTAAAAATCGTTGTCATTTCCGTAATAACCTCCGATGAATTTGCCGCCGAATCCGGATCCGAAGCTCTTTCCGTAACCACCGCCGATTCCGGAACCTCCGATAATTCCGGATCCGTAACCCTTTCCGTAACCACCGCCGAGTCCGGAACCTATAATTACTCCGGATCCGTAACTCTTTCCGTAACCACCGCCGATTCCGGAACCTCCGATAATTCCGGATCCGTAACCCTTTCCGTAACCACCGCCGAGTCCGGAACCTCCGATAATGCCGGATCCGTAGCCCTTTCCGTAACCACCGCCGATTCCGGAACCTCCGATAATGCCGGATCCGTAGCCCTTTCCGTAACCACCGCCGATTCCGGAACCTCCGATAATGCCGGATCCGTAGCCCTTTCTGTAACCACCGCCGATTCCGTAACCACCACCGATTCCGTAACCTCCTATGAGTCCACCTCCTATTCCGGATCCGTAACCCTTTCCGTAACCACCGCCGATTCCGGAACCTCCGATAATGCCGGATCCGTAACCCTTTCCGTAACCACCGCCGATTCCGTAACCACCACCGATTCCGTAACCTCCGATGAGTCCACCTCCTATTCCGGATCCGTAACCCTTTCCGTAACCACCGCCGATTCCGTAACCACCGATGATTCCTCCCTTGCCAATACCACCTCTGTAGTAGCCCCATTCATCGTCGTTGTTATCTGGAAAAAAAACAAGAAATGCGGATTGTTATACTTTGTGCACAATCACATTGTTATTGAAATTAATTTGGTTAAGAAACTCATATAACCAAACCAAATATTCAATAATTCCTGTATCCAATAGAAATATGTCTATTTGACGCGATAACATTTATGCTTTATTTAAGTCCATATTGTAAATCTTATGTTATTAATTGACTCGACGTCTTTTTGTTTTGTTTAAATTACATTCGCTTCTATGTAACGTATTATCATTCATCTAAATAATATTATAGGATTGTTTACGTGTCATGTAAACTTTTGTTTTACATGCCTCGTATGCTTTAATTAAAATTTCTTCGACTCGTCGGATAAATTCAAGTACACAATGAAAATTACATAGTTTGCGTTATTTACAGACATGAATGAAGTTATACAAATCGTTTACATACCATAGCCGTTCCACCGTGCGTTGGCTGCCATGGCGCCTAGCAACAGGATAG
Organism: Dreissena polymorpha; assembly: GCF_020536995.1. Classification (NCBI taxonomy): domain Eukaryota; kingdom Metazoa; phylum Mollusca; class Bivalvia; order Myida; family Dreissenidae; genus Dreissena; species Dreissena polymorpha. The sequence goes on from NC_068362.1 coordinate 25,691,687, forward strand.
CAACAGTCTTCAGCATGACTGAAATGGAAAAGAAGGCTCGATATATTTTTATCTAGAAAAAGATGCGATTACGGTCTTCCACGTCGTAGTTAAAGTTTGTTTATCAATATATTTTTGCATTTTAAATTATTTTTCCTTCACGATTTAATCAATATTTTATATTTCTATATTAGTATTTGCGTGAAAAGTTAGAATAAGCATTAACTACGAGAACAGTTATAACTGAAACAGCGTCGATATGCAATTGTAATGTGACAACAAAATGACATTCTATGTTTACGGCGTTTTCTTGAACTGCATTTAATTTAGTTAAAGTAAAAAAGTACGTGGTAACAATTTAACGGTTTTCGAAAATGTCATAATTTTTACGTGTGAAATTTGTTCACGTTCATTTTTTTTTTACTTCAGTACGTGTAGTTTCGTGATGCAAAAAGGTATGAATTTACAAAGCGATACCTTTCTAGAACAAAGGTAAGAATACGCACACTCTCTTTTTTAATACCAGACCTAGACACAAAGTGCAAACATAAACATTTAACAAGAAACTCAACTTACTTGGTTTGGATCGTGTCTGAAGGATGCTCACCGTCTTTCCGCTTATATACCCCCACCGAAATTGTTGACGGTCCGGGTCGTTACGTCTAGACGTTACGTCATATTGGCAGTACTACGATGGGACCTTAACACGCTCCGAGTCTATAGCGCTCAACTAATGACCCAATGTCAATACGTCCAGTTGTTGTTCACTTAATCAGACTCAGTTTATTGAGACATCCGGTACACGCAAGTCAACCAGGGCAGAAGTAAAAACGTCAAGCTGTCCACATGCGACATTGGCGAGTTTGTATTCAATAAACATGTATTTTACACTAACAAATAATTATGAATTAGTATCGTCATGTTATTGTTTTATTCATCAATGTTTTATCAAATGCAAAGCGTATTAGGTTTTTAATTGATATTAAGTAGTACGTTCTCTTGCATTATCGATTGCCTTAGAACGACTATGTTTTAACAAAATGATAATTGGGCCGTGTTCTGTGAAAAGGGAGTTAAATGAATGTGCGTAAAGTATCGGCCAGATAAGCCTGTGCAGTTCACACAGAATAATCACGGACTACACTTTCCTCTTATATGGTATTGTTAGTTTACAGAAAGTCTCTTCTTTGAATAAATCCAGTTTAGGCGGAAAGTTTCGTCCCTGATTAGCCTGTGCGGACTGCCCAGGCTAATATGGGACGACACTTTACGCACATCACCCCATTTTCACAGAACACGGCCAAATTAATAAAAAGATACCAGACACATGATGTGACGAGTCAGCGATACGAGTTTTAAGTGGCGCACACCACAGGTTAATAAATACAGGTACCATTGGTATTTATGCATTTATGCATGGCGTCTAGAAAAAAAGGCCTTGGCAAAGAGCGCATGATGCGGCGTCTCATCAGGGTCTGCGCTGTTTGCTTAAAAGAATTTCTGTAAGAAATATTCTAAATATAGAAATAAATATACCGGTACTAGACATCCATATTTTGGAAATAAATTGATCCATTTTAGAAGGATGGAAGAGTCCACTAGTCATAAATGGGTTGAAATAAGATTCCTCCTCTCATAGTCAGTACAATTTATTAACAACATTCTAATCGCAGTTCTTTTAATTTTATCAACTTAGTTCTGAAAGATGAAATATATGTTTACACACATACAATTGTAGTAAAATAACTCGCATTAATTCATCATTATATTTCAACACTAAATAGTAACATCTTAATAATTGTTTGAAGCTTTTCAAAATGAAATTGTCAGTTCCATTTGTATGCAAGTGACGTGAACTAAATATTTGAATAATGTAAATTTGTAATGTAATGGCATAGCAACTTTCTTGTTTCACCTTCTTCTGAAATAAAGCCATTAAAATGTTAGAGTTCCATACATTAAAGGGATCTTTTCACGGTTTGGTAAATTGACAAAATCGAAAAAAGTTGTTTCAGATTCGCACATTTTCGTTTTAGTTATGATATTTGTGAGGAAACAGTATTACTGAACATTTACCATAGTCCAATATAACCATTATATGTATCTTTTGACGATTTGAAAACCTAAAAATTATAAAGCGTTGCAACGCGAAACGATTGAATAATTGGGAGAGTTCTGTTGTCGTTTAAATTTACGAAACTACGAAGATTGCCTATATAAGGTATAAAATACTTCATGTGTGTGTACCCGGCGGAATAGCCGAGAGCGTTAATGCGTTTTTACTTCAGACTAACTCCAGGACTCCGGGGGTCACTGGTTCGAGTCCTGGTACCGGCTACTTTTTTTTCTTTTTTAAAATTTTATTCTTGACTTTTTACTGTAGCTTTTAAGATCCAATGTTTACATTTATCAATATAAAGCATTTAATGACAAACTTCAAAATATGCCAAAATCTGTAAAAAGGCCCCTATAAATTTCCATATAAAACTGATTAACAGTCTAAAGCTGCCAATGTGCTGTTTGTTTACCAATCGAAAACATTGCCAGACACATAAGTCATCAACTAACTATGCTGTAACGAAAACGGCCTGCAGCGACATTTTCATAATTCACGTTGCCCGTCTTTATTATTTAATATTTAATATATGGACGGATGTGGTGAAACAATACCCGCTCTTTATTTTGTTATGACATCTACATCAAAGGTTTTGCATGACATGATGGACGACTAAGCATTTCAATTATCATGTCTTGCTTGCTAATCGCAGTGGTTGTGACAGACTTGATATGAACACATGTAGATGTTTTTCCATCGTGGCATTGGTTTAGAAAAAATCGATTATCATCTAGCAGTTGATAATAAATGCATTGGCATACATGCTAGTGTTTTAAGCTACATGTATACAATTTAAGAGTTCTTATTAACTATTCTAATTATGTACTGTGTTGATATATTGGTATACTTCAGAAAATAATGTGTAATGTGTAAATGTTTTATTCTCGTAAAAGGCAGGTTATTCGCCAATAAATATACCTACTAGTCTTGTATTTACGAAGACTCATATTTGTATACCAGTTTACTGCCTTCATTTTATTTTCGCCATTTTAAACCAAACACATTAATATGAACAAGCAATACAACATAAAATACATTAACAACCTTAAGATGGTACAATAAATTTGAATTGTTCTTCAATGAAGTTGATAACGGACAAAATAACTCCGGTTGCGAATCAATTGCTTGTACTTCTTGCAGAACAAAAACAATGTGTTTACGAACACAATCGCACAGATAAGTTGTAATTTCCAAACAGTGAACAAATCTTTTGTAAATGCTTTAAAAACGAAAATTATTTGAAGTTTTGTAAAACTCTTATTTCACTGACTTCTGTTTCTAATTCCTCTAAACTTAAGTTTCTTATTCATCAATGTCATATCTGTTTTATAAGAAAAAATGATAATATACTGTACAGAGGCTATAAGTATTAATCGAGTAATCTTATCCTTATTTCTAGTGACATTCAATCATTTGATGTTATGCCTTGTTTAATAGGTAAAAGGATCTTTTAGAAAATTACAAAAGCTTAAGATATTTTAAAATGAATACAATGTTTTATTTAAAAGAATAACAACAAATTTAAAGGGACTGTTCACGTTTTGGTAAATTGACAAAATTAAAAAAGTTGTTTCAGATTCGCAATTTTTTGTTATAGTTATGATATTTATGAGGAAAAAGTAATACTGAACATTTACAAAGCTCTAAAATAGCCATTATATGCATCTTTTGACGATTTAAAAACCTGAAAATTATAAAGCGTTTAACGCGAAACGGTTGGATAATTTGGAGAATTCTGTTGGTGTCGTTATATTTTGGGAAACTACGAGGATTGCATATATAAAGTTTGTTATACATCCATCATTGTATGAGCACAGATGGCCGAGTGGACTACGTGGTAGACTTTAACTCCAGGACTCAAGGGGTCAGTGGTTTGAGCCCTGTTCAGGATTACTTTTTACTTAAAAAAAAATTATTATTCTTGATTTTTTACGGGAGCTCTTTAGATCCAATGTTATCAATATATAGCATTTAATGACACTCTTCAATACATGACAAAATCTGTGAAAATGCCCCTTTAAGTAATTTTTAAATAATAATATTAGTTAATACATTATAATATCACGACGTCTGGTTATGTTATAATGAATTAATAAATAATGATTGCTTTGTTGTTTTTGTTTTTTTGTATGTATGCCTACCGAAAATATGTTAGCTAAATTTAAGAAAGCGAGTTTTGTGTAATTGTTTGCACGGACCAATTACGAAAAACACGAATAAAGCGTTACATTATCCACCAATACAAGTTTTTAAATGTATTTTCTGTGTTATAGACATAACATCAAGTGTATAGATATAAATTAAGCTTATAAAAAGATAGTCAGCTGCCATAGTTAAAGAAAGGTTAATCGATTACGTAACGTTACCATTGTTTAGTACACAAACATCAAAATCGCAATATGGTGACAAAACGTCCAATAGCTAATGAAGATGAACCTATGCGATGGGTTCTGTCATACTTAAAGAAGGTTTAATAGGGACGCAATGTCACCTGTTTTTCTATTTTACGTTTCGTCGACATCCTGCTGTACAATTTGACATGTGATACATCTAACTTCAGTGACGTCAAAAAGTGGAAAACGTATTTAATCAACACGTGTCGCTCTCCAAGTAAGTCACACCGTTCATTGTCAAAACATTCATTTCAGAAAAACTAGTGAAATAGTGACACTTTTAGTTAATTTATATTGTATTAAAAATCAAACGTTGATGAAAAAAATACATACAAAAATAAAGGTTCGGAAGAAGGTGCACCAGATTATCAACGGTATAAGGGTTTCAAACAAAGAAAAAAAATACCGCCTAAAATTCATTTAAGTACGAAAGACATGTACTGTTGGGAAATCTATATGAGCGTCAGCAGATATGTGTCTTGTTCTGATAAAACTGGGCATAATGCATGTGCGTAAAGTGTCGTCCCAGATTAGCCTGTGCAGTCCGCTCAGGCTAATCTGGGACGACACTTTCCGCCTAAACTTGATTTTCGGTAATGAGTGACTTCCTTGAAACTAAAAATACCATTAAGGCGGAAAGTGTCGTCTGGGACGATACTTAGCGCACACGAATTAAGCCTAGTTTTATCAGAACAAGACACATATGTCCATACGACATAATTAGGGACAAGTGTCTGCAACAGTGTCGACATAAAAGTGTCCGTTATAAATTTCATCGAAAAAAGAGCATGCGATTTATTGTTCTATTAAAAGAAAGGTAATATATTTATGTAACATTCCTCATTCATATCTTTATGTTTGTTTAAGGTGTACAAATTAAAATATTGACTTTAAACTTGCATTTGCTCGCTTTATATCCTCGATAGATGACACGAAACGCTTGACCTTATTTTTTGGTCAATTAAATCTAAATTAAACAACAAAATGATGAACTGCCAATCTCAACGCAGAGTTGTCGTTCCTTGTTCTAACATACACTCTGCCATCACAAGAAAATCCTAACAGATTTGGTAGGATTTTTTTGTTGTTGTTTAAGGATTATATTATGAAAAGTATTATCATTTTCTTTTATATTTTGAAATCGTGTAGAAGTTAATTTCATTATGAAAAATGAATAACCGAAATGTTAAAAAGTAAAAATAACAACGGTGAAATTATTGTACCACGTGGCCTGGCTTTCATCCAGCTATGCTGGTTCCAGTACAATCTCTGCGCGGAGGTTGATGAACTGCATGGTATAATATGTTTGTTTTATTTCGTACTGGAACATGATACTAGTTCCAATTCTACAAATACTAGTCAAATGAATAATAGGTTAAACGCGTATTTTGTGAAAATAATAGCCATTTTGTAACGAAGTTAGTATATTTTTATTCGCCTAGGGTTTAACTTTACCAGTCGTTAAGGTCAGATGGTATCGTGTCGAGGTTTTCAATAATGTTATAATTCGTTTTGAATAAGAACATCAAATAATAATTAAACAATTTGAAACATTGTCCGTATCTTAATCTTTCGAGGTGAACCGTTTTGCGTTCTTTACAGTGTTGGTTTCTAGAATATTGCATCAAACGCCCAGTGAAACGGCTAAGGTATGCTAGCGAAAGGAAACAAAACATGTGTTTGTGAAACATAATACCCCATAATGCGCTTTGAAGCCGCACAGCAGCTTTTTTAGTGAAAATGTTTAAGCCCAAAGTCTATAACTTCGCCAAAAATCAATGAACCGGAACGAAGCTCACACTTCATATGTAGGTCATGTAGGTAGATTCACATCCCAAATCAGCCCAGTATATTACAGCGTTGCGTAAATAACTACGGAACACGGTAACTGTATATGTTTCCAAGGTCCATAACTAAGCCAAAAATCAATGGACCGGAACGAAACACACACTTTATCTGTAAGTCATGTAGGTCCACTCACATACAAACTATCAGCTCAATATCTGAACGCGTTGTGTAAAGAAACTCCGGAAAAATGTTATATTAAGAGAACTTTTCTAAATTCGAGGCCAATTACTTCGCAAATATTCAACTGACCTGAACGAAACTCACACTCCATATGTAGGTAATGTAGGTAGACTCACATACCAAAATTCAGCTTTATGTATGAAAACGTTGCGTAAACAAACAGAGGAGAAGCGGAATTTTTCGAAGTCCAAGGCACATAACTACCACAAAGGTTAATGGACCGGAAAGAATCTCACACGTATTTCATGAAGGCACTCTCACATACCAAAATCAGCACAATATCTGAAAGCGTACCGTGTAAAAAACACTCCAGAAAACTTTCGTTATAAAGAAATTTTCAAATTCCAAGGCCCATAACTCCGCCAAATATCAATGGAACGGAACGAAACCCACACTTCATCTGTAGGACTTGTAGGTAGACGCACATACCAAAATTCAGCGCAATATCTGATAGAGTGGCGTAAAAAACTTCCGCAAAACTTAATGCCGGACGGACGGACGGACACAGAATACGACTGCTATATGCCACCTTACTGAGGCATTAAAAACTTTAACTATGACGTGTTATATCGTTATGGAATCTTTTGCTGAGATAAAATATAACATGAGCACTCTTTTCTATTTGCTATTTTAGCCAGGCTGAAGACTGTTGTTATCCTGTTGCTAGGCGATCTGACCGTCATCGCCCAGAACAACGATATAAAGTCGATTTGTGATAACAGCTTTTTAGGAATAAGGAACAAGCAATAATGAATCAAATAAATTAACAGTCTTTGTTTTGCACCATCAATCAAAAATAGTTTACTTCAATGAAATTTATCACGATCGTGTTTACGTCGATAGCGACACATTTACTCGTATATGTTGCAGAACCTAGCTTATATCTTTTAATATCCACGCATAGTTGTCCTTCCATGCTCTCACATACAATCTCTGCACTCACAAGTTAACCCTTTCAGATCTAGAAGTATTATAATATGAAAAATTACTTTTATATTTTGAGAATTGTGTACAAGTCTAAGTTCATAATAATACCGGGAAAATTATTGTACCACGTGTCTCATCTATCATCCCGTGGTTGGTAAAAAAAAAACTTATATCAGTAGGGATTGATCTAGCTATGCTGGTTCTAGTCAAATCTCTGTGCAAAGAATGTGTATCTTTGTGAACGTCCGCGCAAAGATTTGACTGGTTCCGAGCAAAGCTGAGACTTGTTAAGTTCTCTAGAAGCCACAAACTCACCACGGGCAACACCTTGTACCAACATGAACCGTCCAGAACATTGACCTAGCATGCGCCTAATGGGCACGTATACAATCCGATCGATTTCATTCTGGTGCCACAACGATTCTGCCATCGATGCAGATGGATGTGCGGTCGTCTCATGCATTATCTTCGCCATATAAAGGTTAAACAGAACGGATGAGAGCAGATCGATTGACACGTTACAAAATGGTATCAGCGGCGGGATAGTGCGGTATCAGACCTGTGTCCATCACTCAAAGGGATAGAATTGCATCAGACACAACCAATGACAGAGACTCGGGCGTTTAATGAAAAGCTGCCAGCGGGTACAAACCAAAAGCTAAGACAAGAAAATGCGATCGAAGGGCTACTGCGAGAAATTTACTACACGGACACACACTTGCAGACTTTTCCAACGCAACATGTAATCAAATCAATATAGCGCCCTTATTTTAGAACGGATTTTGTTGAAATTTTGACTCAGACTTATTTAGAACATATCTAATACTTCATGCAAATTTAAATGAAATTGATCAACATTTACATATGAAACATTACAAATTTAAAAACAAATCACTGCAGAGGTTAAATTTTCAAAATCGGACAACGTAAAATAATAATGTGAAAAGTGAAACGCAAACACTTACACGTCTTCATGATCAACCGGATTGCAACATTGCGCTCCTGAATATTCATTCGAGTCATATTTTTTACTTTAATATTACCGGTATGTTTCCCTAGAGTAAAAACTCACCTAGAATGATGAAATTGAAATTAAATTGGAATTATAGAGCGGTGTACTACACTTAATGACTTTTCTTACGCAACATTTTTTCAAAATTAAATATCTCAGTTATTAGTAAATATTTTGATTTTAAAGTGTGCATGTGATCATTAGACTACAGTTTGTGCAAGCAAACGATAAAATTATTCATCCGTGACGATCGGATGCTTTAGCAAGTGGGGGAGGTAGCCTGCAACATAATGATTGCGCGGTTGCGCTCCTGAATTTCTATACGAGACAGTTTGATTTTTTATGTTTTCCTGGTCGATCAACCCACCTTAAATGAAGAAATTTAAATAAAATTGTAATCATCTCGCGTTTCACCATTGCCACGCGCAAAAATGAATCCACATGTACATAACGTGCAAAAGCGCCCGATTGTCTAGGATGACTGATTTTATTGTTATCTTGCACAGAATATAGTCAAATGATCACATGTGCAATTTTATTTCAAAATCTTAACTCATTACAGAGATACTCAAGTTTGAAAAGTGTGTTGCGCTAGAAAAGTCTCCAAGTGTAGAATCAACAGACCCGCAGAAGAACGTCTCGAGGTCAGGGTATAAAACAGGAAGAACCAAGTGCATGTACCGCTTCATTGCTGGAAATTCCAGCCTAAGCTTCACATAGAATCTTTATCACAGAAAAAAGAAAAATCCTCTCATTCGATTACTAGATATTCAAATATGTGTGCACATATATTTATTAGATCACAGGTCTCTGCCAAACCGTTTGGATCACATCCACTGAACAAGATGTTACCAGACTTCCATGCTTTATATCCAGCCAGTTAAGTCAATCTTGTGCATGTGACCACTTGAGTTAAGTAACCTTGGTTTAATGCGACTTCTTTGAATTCCACTCGAGCGTTCTCACTCGTTTAATGCCCCCCTCCCCCTTCGAAGCAAAAACATACAACAGACCCGAGGTATGTTTAAGACACCAGAATACGTGACCACAAGCCGGAGCGCGTCGCGACCGGGCTGAGGAGAGACCCAGAGCAAGCATCACAGCACTATACTGAGACCTGCGACGCATGATGGTTGCCGGTCATGGTCCAGGTTATAAGCGCATTGCGATGGTTGTGAAGAACTGAAGAAATGTACTGGAAAAGATGTGACACTGTACTTTGCTTGTCGTCAGGTAGTCAGCGTTTTGGTGAAATCGTCCGAACAGTGCAATAACTACATGTATACAATGTATACAGAACTTGTGAATTCGACATACCGGTAAGTTTACCGGGTGCAGCTTCGAGAACAAAAACATCATGCATCAGAAAATTTATTAGAATTGTCCCTAGGCATGAGAATGCTGACAAATTTGGCTCATTTAATTTCCACGGCCGTTTTGAGACAAAACTCTTGCGAAAGAGCGCTGTCTGGCTTCGCTTCACATCGTAGATTTGATGATACGCACCAAAGAGGTTGTTGTGCGTCATGGGGTCTTAACAACTATTTTTAAGATCTAACTCAAATAACTGAAGAAAAAATCCAGATCATGTTGCTCTTTCGAGATCGATCAAACAGCGATGTTCACGGATTGAAAAATAGTGTTTGGCGACTGAATAACGAGAAATGAACATGCGATTGCCTTAAGCTGTCGATATTTTGTTGTTGCTAATACAAAATGAATATAACATACGTCAATATTTTGTTTCACGCTTTCATTCGTTGCGAATAATGTCTTTATTGATATTGCAAACATTTAATAATAAATTTTAAATGACATTTAATACATTTAGTAACATAACTGTAGTTTTTATTATTGTTTTATATAATAAAAAGAAAAAAAGATAAAAGAAAAAGTGACATTTGTGAGACCCCAACCAGGGACATCTAGAAGATAAGCTCACGAAATACCTTAACACAACACCAGACGTCTTCATTTCAATGCAAGTTACAAACATTGCGTCGCTAATAAACGTTTTGGTAAATTTTAGATAAAAAGAGCTACACAAGCATTATTATTTTTCCCGATTTTGATTGACTATTATCACTAAATGCATGTATATATTTTACAAGTATCATTAGAAGTATTTTGCTGGTTTGGATATAATGCATGCATATTTCTTTAAACTTCAACTTTTTATCGTCATTTTGTCAAACGGTGAATGAGTCCCTTTTAAACGAGTATACACGAAATTTATCTATATATTTTTTTTTCTAACAGATAAAACTAGAAAAAAACGTTCTATAAAAGCGGTACAATACAATCAATGAAATATGTTTTGTATACAATTGGAAATAATTTTCTTTAGTACAAATAATTTTCTTTATTTCAGTCGAAGTTTCATTTATGTACACAATATATGTATTATGCGAAGTTAAGTTTGGTGTACAACAAATAGCATGTTAACAGGTCGGTATAGGCTCAAACTTAGTCGTTCCGAATTTTCGTTAACAATATATATATACTGGTTCAATGGTTAGTTAATATAGTATAATGTAATATTCCTCGTTCATAGTTTACCCTAACATAATGTTTGTCTATATCTATGAAATACATGTATTAAAATAAGTTTTCCATATTGCTTTAGTATTGGACGCTGTTTTTGTTTGTTATTGTATAAAAATACACATTCATTTTCCCAGTGACGTAGATACCACGTCAACGTCTAATTATCTACGCATCTGATTTGTCCAATAAAATTAATTTAATAGTATGTACTTCCGATTTAGTCTATATGAAAGCATGACGTGCTATCATATTGTAATAATGCTTAAAGGGACATGTTAACTCATTTGATTAATAGCTTTTTTAATGGACACGGGTAACACTTGTGAATTCTTAAATAAAATTAACGTTTCAGTCATAGATAATCAACGATCAAAGATTATTAAGCTACTGTGACATTTTTTAACGTTCATAGAGCTTAAAATTCAAAGTGAAGTTCTCAATTTTTAAGTTCATATATCTTACTCTTGCGGACTCGTTTTGAAATGCCAACGAAAACATGTTGTCAAGCTAGATATTAGAAAGTCATACAATATTTCAAATTTTGTGTAAATAAACCTTATAACGCCGTCTTTACGACACAGAGATTTCAAACCGTATTTGTTGTAGAAATAATAATGTGTTCAAGTTTCGCATGATATAAATAAAATTCCACGTGAGGTTTGTACCCTTTAAACTAGACTAGCTGTCTCTGATGTTAGGTACGTTGATGCTGCGTTTATGGTATTCACAGGGCGATCTTTAGACAGGAAATTATTAGATCTCCGAACGGTAATGGTTTTGAAATTTGCAATACCGCCGTTGAAAAGTATGAGACAAAATAATAAAACTGTCTCTTTAAATTGAAACAAGTTCACGACTTGATGATGACTAACTATTTCACACGTGGTTATCGAAAAGTAATCATGTATATGAATAAATGTTCAAACGTCGCCCGGCCACAGGCGTTTCCGGGTCAAATATGGTTGCGTAAATAATTGGTTGAGACGACGAAGAACGGCAACGGATAAGTGTTGACGTTGAGATCAAAACGGAACAAAGCGTCTTCTTTCTTCGCGGACTACTCGAGTAAGTAAGTTATATTATATTATTTGATTAACTTCGAAATAGGGTAAGTGCTTACAGTTATTACAACTAATTATTTATAATGAATAAATATTCTTAAAAATAGTATAAGGATTTACAATCATTAATGTATTATTTTTCATTAAGCTATGAGTAAAAATAAATAATAACCATTAAAATATTTTACTTCTAAAAAATAAACTTAAAACGTGTAAGAATTGAGAAATAATTTTCGATTTAAAGTATTGATTAATTAGAATTTTAATCTACATGTACTTGCTTGGGATATGCATAATATGCACTAAATACATAATTATATAATATTATTTCGATTTAATATGACCCGGTGCTTTTGCATTTACTACTATTATGACTATTTATAAGACTTTTAAATGCTTTATTTTAAAACGTAAGGCAAGAAACTGTATTCGCCTCTTCCAATGAGGTAATGCGTTAACCGTCGTACGCTTGCATTATGTTTGTTTTCATCGGAACGCGCGCATGCATACATTTAACCCTTTGCATGCTAAGAAATTTGTCGTCTGCTAAAATGTCGTCTGCAGAATTTCTAAAATTAGCATTTTCTTCGATTTTTTTCAAAGAATACTATCAGAACAGCAAACAGTTTGGATCCTGATGAGACGCCACGTTCTGTGGCGTCTCATCTGGATCCAAACTGTTTGCAAAGGCCTTTAAAATCCGGTCCCCGCACTGAACGGGTTAAAGAATAAATAGAAAACGTACGAAAGACAGCATTACCAACTTGATTATTTAATTTTGTCATGTTACATAAACCATTTTGTACCAAAGATGTACAATTCATTGGTTCAATTAATTCATTGGGATCATCTCAGTTTATATCGATTCTGGTCGCATTTAGACGTTAATATTTGCCCATCAAGCCATACATGTGTTTAGGATAAAAGACAACTATAAGTATATATTCTCTAATATTCGTAAGTAGTGTACTCATAACTTGAATACATGAGTTCAAATATCGGACTGTTCATGTACGTGTATTCTACTTGTGATTTTGCAGCTATGTTGAAGACAATAGCCATTGTGCTTGTGGGTTCCTTGGCGGTCAACGCCCAGTTTGGAAGTTCCCCAGGATTCGGGACTGGAGCGCAAGGATTCCATGGAAACATGGGTAAACACTTAGCTTTACATAAATGTGTTCACATTATTAGGCACTTTAAAATTTTCATTAGATATCAAAAGTTTTATCATAATATTTAGCGAAAGCAACATGCGCTGTCCAAATTGTTTATTCGTTTCGCGTTTGAAGCGCATTAGAACTTTAGCTATTTCGAATGATAATTACTCTTTGTAAAAAATCTTGTAAGTATATGGCTAAATCCTCACCTCTTTTGTATTCCCAGATGAACAGTGATATTTATTGCGTTGATTGTTTGGAATATGTGACAACAATTTGGAAAATCGTCATTTCATTATTCTGTGGAGGAGTTCCTTTATTATTCATCCCTTATAACGTTTGATTCACAACATTTAAAGTCAAAATTGAAAGTCGAAGTTTTCTATGCCATTAATACATTCATGCCTAGCGTCTAGAAAAAAAGGCCTTGGCAAACAGCGCAGACCCAGATGAGACGCCGCATGATGCGGTGTCTCATCAAGGTCTGCGCTGTTTGCTTAAAGGAATTTCTTTGAGATTTATTCTAAATATAGAAATAAATATACTAGACATCCCTAATTTTGGAAATAAATTGATCCAATTTAGAATGATGGAAGAGTCCACAAGGCATAACTGGGTTAACTCGCAAAATAAATGTCAATTTTAAAATGCATAAATGTAAAAAGTTCGCTCAAGCTTGCCAATGGTAGTGAGTGTATGCTTTTAAATTAAATCCTTTGGATTAAGCAGCCTTGTGCTATTACTAAAAAATGAAATATAAAACTATTAATGGTCCACTTTTTCGTTAATGGTCACCTAACAAATCTATAACGATATGTCAACCGTTTTTTCACATTTGATGTACACTTTATCAAAGAAAAACGTGTATTCTGTATATTAACGATGTTGATTTTAAAATTCCTGTAACAGGATTCGGCACTGGAGTCGGGCAAGGCATGTCAACTGGTTTCGGACAAATGAGCCCTAACGGACTCGAGCAAGGCAACCCCTTTGGGATGAACAACGGATTCGATCAAACGAACCAAGGCGGACTAACCCAAGGAAGCTGGGAGACAAGGCACTCACGCTGGATTAGGACAAATTGGTCAAGGCGGCCTCGGGCAAGGCAACTCTTGGGCATTTGACAACGGTTTCAGACAAGGCCAGGGGGCACTCGGCCCGCAAAACCCTATGGCATTCGGACAAATGAACCAAGGTGGTTTCCCATTGGACAACCAAGGGGGATTGTCTCAGGGCTTTCCAGGCGGCGGCCAAGGTATGTTTAATCAAGGCGGTCCGTGGGGATTCCCACAAGGCGACCCAAATGGTTTTGTACCAGGCTTTCAAGGTGGGTTTGGACAAGTACGCCCAGACAGGTTCGGATCAGGACTCCAAGGTGGATTTAATCAAATGAATCCATGGGAATCCGTACAGGGTCCTAATTCGCAAGGCTTTCTGGATCCGTTCCGACAAGGTGGCCCCTCTGGATTCGTTCAAGGACCCCAAGGTGGTCTGAACGGCGGATTTGGACAAGGTAACCAGTGGGATCTGAACAACCTTGGTGGGTTTGGAAACGACATGAGGTTTCCCGGTGGAAACGACCAACGCTTTGGAAAGAAGTGATTGGGTCGACATTCCGAGAGCAGACAAACAGTGAAATTCCGAGAGTAGCGGATCTAGTTTATTTAGGGATCCGCTTTTTATTGACTTGCATTGAACTAAACTGTTTCATTATTATATAATTTTGCATATTCAATAACTATGTGCTTTCAAAATTAAAATAGTCTTATTAATTTTCCTTTAATGATTGTGTTTGTTTATGTTTTACAATACACGAAATGCATAGAACTTCTAGTGAATATTGCTGTGCGAGAAATATTGGTCGTCGTTATTATCAGAAGTAGCGGGAGGTAGCTAGCATATTTATTTCGATTTAAGACTATAGCAGCATTGTATGATTAGTTTAACCCAAATATAATCTGTAACTTCGTGAAGTCATCAACGAGAAATAATATACATAAGAAAAGTGCCCAAAACAAACCATTAACGAAGAACAATTTGAAATACAAACACGTTAACAGGTTCCAGTACTCACCCTCCACCACACACCGCGGGAGGGGTTGACTTACTAAGGGCATTTTATAATAGTTTAGGTTCATATTCACTTTCTGTGAGATTTTTGTAGTCGAAAAATATTTTATGGGCACAGAATGGTTTGGGATAAAACTCATAATTGACGAAATGGT
Source organism: Dreissena polymorpha (assembly GCF_020536995.1). Lineage (NCBI taxonomy): Eukaryota > Metazoa > Mollusca > Bivalvia > Myida > Dreissenidae > Dreissena > Dreissena polymorpha. The sequence continues at coordinate 25,707,132 of NC_068362.1, forward strand.
CTCTTATACAAAAAGCCTACACATGCCGTTCCGCCCCCTTCATGTAGGCACATTATTGATAGGGTAAGTGACAACGACAACGAACAAGGCATGGTATAGGGAAGATAACTCTCGGTTATGGTAAGGTTAGGGTTAGTGTTAGGGGTCGGGTTAGGGTTAAGGTTAGAGTTAAGGCTAACCCTTACCCACACCCGACCCCCTAACCCTAACCCTTACCCTAACCCTCTAACCCCCCCCCCCCCCCATGCGCATTACAATACTCAGCCTCGCCCGTTGTCGTTGTCCGCTTCCCTTATTGATATGATCAAATGATAAATGATCGGTCAACCTAGGCGCGAAGAACCCAATAACAAACCTAAATTTAGTCACTGCAATCGTTGCAAAAAAAATCGACACAGTTAACATTTTTACACTTGCATTTATTCATTAAGAATCACGAAATGAAACATTACAAAAATCAAGCACACTAAGAGATCGTATATCACATTATTCTTCCACTAACATTCGTTATAAATATTATTTCCATGGACAGTTTCAAGTGCTTTAACGGATGCATATGTTGATCCAATATATAAACACTCAAATAGAGATGATCCTAATATGTTTAGGCCTATTTAATTTTTTAAACCATATCCAAAATATATGAAAAGCATTTGACAAATCAACTCAGGTTTTACTTTCATCCTGTTAATATTTTACATAAAGATCAATTTGGTTCCAGGAAAATTCTGTCATGTCTTATCGCATCTCTTAGATAAGTGAATGGTTTTGGTTAATGCAATAGATAAATTTAAAGCAATTGGGGAGTTGTTTCTTTGTTTGAAGAAGGCCTTCGATCTACGTGATCATGACAACTTACTGTATAAGCTTTAGTTACACCTTTTCTCAAAAATGATTTAGCATTTTTAACGTACAGTCGCACAAAAAACAATACATGTACACAAATATTAGAAAACGTCCATAAATAAAAAAATAACTATATTCATCGGGGATCTATTTTGGGTCCGTCGCTTTTTCTTTGTATATTAATGGCATGATGTGTTTTTAAATCCAAATTAAATGTTTTTAATAGGAACATACAATAAACTCACATCTATTAATGGTTTAAGTACATTTGTATATATTAATGAATCTAAGATAGAGAATATAACAACTCAAAATATTTGGACTTAATGTAGTTCAGCATTTGCCGTGAGATACACACGTTAGAAATGTATTTCAAATTATTTCAAATATCTTAAACATTAATTTAAAAGAGTAAATGTGTTGGCAACATAATTGTTTGTAATGTGTGTGGCGATATAATGTTCCAGCTTTCAAATACGAGGCTAAATTATTGTCGACCAGCCTGCAATCGTATTATTTAACAATCCAGTTTTATCAAATATTTCATCAAATGTGTTTTTCAATCAAATTTTCTAACGAAAATCATATGAGAAAGAAAATCAATAATCTTTGAATACTGACATGGGTACATGCAGCACGAAGCAGCCATACCCGTGTGTTATTTTGGATTCTACGAGCGCGATTGAAGAATAAATTCAATGCAAATGTGTACTGGTCTCACATAACAGCACATACAATGTTACATTATTTATGAAATTTTAAGTTACCCTATCGAGCCGTTTGTGAAAAAATCGAATGGTTAAAGTAGAACGTTAGATGTGCGCTTAAGTGCATATAAGCCGCATCATGCGAAAATAGGTTTTACGACATATGGCCCCACATCCGAGCTATCATGTTCCCTTTAAAGTTACGCCATGTTTCTTGGTTCCCTAAGCAAACAAGGTAGCTCATGATTGTTCGGATGCTCAGATGGTCTGAACAGCATAAGATCGATTTTCGGATGGCGCGGCTTTAATATAGCCATATTTTGTTTGTATATCAAGTGTTGTCCTTCTTGTATTCTTATTTTGCATTAGCATATACATGTACTGAAAAAGAAAAACAGTATTGCTGTTTTTACTTGTCTGTTCTCTCATGTTTGACCCCCAGAAAAAGTAAGTGACATAACCAAAACGAAACGCATGATTTGATGATGATGATGATGATGATGATGATGATGATGATGATGAGCAGGAGGAAGAGGAGGAGGAGGAGGAGGAGAAGGACGATGACGATGATGTTGTTGTTGTTAATGATGATGATTTATTGCTGAAAGCTGCTGAAATCTACGGAGGTTTCCGGAGATAGTCTATGCATCACGAGTGAACATGTGAATCGCGAATGTGTTTGTATTAATAAGATAAAGTTACGAATGGAAACAGCGATTCTATAGATAGAGGTTTGGTTTTTATTTTAACAATAAATGATAACAACAGCTTCATAGAAAGCATGCTTACTGGTGCAATTTTCGGTTAGTTGTTCATGTTGAATCCCGTGCCGCCAGAAAATCCGGCCACTTGTCCATACCCGGTACCGAAACCTCCGACCAGACCGCGACCACCGGAGACGAACCCGTTATCGTGGCCTTGTCCGAGGCGACCGCCGATGCCAGATTCAGCACCGGATTGTCCTACAATACCACGACCGGAGACGAATCCGTTGTCAAACCCGTTGTCGAACCCGTTGTCGAAACCGTTGTCGAAGCCTTCCGTCATACCGACACCGCGCAGTCCAAATCCGTTGGCAAAACCGCCCTTCAGATCTGCCTGACCGCGCTCCCCGCCGAATCCGCCAACAAGACCGTACCCACCAATTCCGCTTTCAAGTCCAAAGCCTCGATTGCTTCCGGCTCCTCTGAGACCTGCTCCGTATCCAGCACCGAGACCGTAACCTTCAAATCCACCGTCAAGACCGATTCCAACCTTGCTTCCGGCTACCAAAAGACCGTATCCGTCATCGAGACCATAACCGCCTCCGTTCAGACTTCCCTTTCTTAAACCACTCGTGGAATCTCCCCATCCGCCGAGCCCGCCACCAAATGCAAGACCTTCCTTTCCGTATCCGCTCCCGATTCCGAAGCCTCCTGTTCCGCCAATTCCTCCCAATCCCAAACCGCCAACGCTGCCTCCAATACCAAGACCCGCATTTCTGTATCCGCTAGACATACTGAAGCCTCCCTTTGCGCCGAACCCAACCGGTTCCCAACCTCCGAAACCGCCGCCGATACCCATGCCTCCCTTTCCGTATCCGACCGAGAGTCCGTGGCCCCCGATGCCTCCCCACCCTCCGAGGCCGGCACCATCAAGACCATGGCCGACACCGAAACCTGAGCTGAGGCCGCCTAAAGATAGTAAGGGTTAATTCGTAAAATGTACTTGCACATTTATTAAGCATTTATTGCTTGTTAATGCGCATGTTTTAATATTATTTATATTGATCGCCTAAAAAAATGTTCGTGCAATCGTTTATTCATTTGTTTTTGTATTTCACAAGTTTGTTAGACGTTGTAAAAAATCGTTGAAGGAAAACTTTTGCGAGGTAAATAACGTTAACACACTTATTACTTTATTAAAGCCCTTTTCGCGTTATGAACAATTGACAAAATCGAAAAGGAAAGTTTCAGATTTGAAAAAGTTCGTTGTAGTTATGTCTTTTGCAATAAAAACCTGATAATTATCAAGCGTTACAAACACGAAACGAGTGTATAATTTGGAATGATCTGTTGTTATCGTTATATTTTGTGACATTACGAGGATTGCTAATACGAAGTATAAAATACCGTATGAAATCCTTTCGAAACTATGTCGCCATGGATGAACGAGTGGTTTTAGCGTTAGACTTTTTACTCCCAGGGAAAGAGGTTCGAGCCTAGGTGTGGGTTACTTTTTTCTTTCTTTAATTTTTAGTGTGTTTTATACATGACATCTTTTGCTCCGATGTTAACATTTATCAATTTAAAGCATGTTATGACAAACTTCAAAACATATAACAAATATGTGAAAAGGTCCCATTAAACATACCGAATTTCCCGCCAAACTCTCCACCGTAGTAGTTAGCATTGGCGGCCAAGGCGCCTAGCAACAGGATAGCAACAGTCTTAAGCATGGCTGTAATTGAAACACAAAGTATAGGTTACCATACACTCGATCCGAATAAGGCATACAGATCTAGATGTTTTAAGGAAGAATTTATTTAATATTTAATACGTCTTCTTCATACGCTGCAAAGCAAATTTATGAAAGGAAGATAGGGCTTGAAACGATACTGAGATATTGTGTAATATAACACTGATAAAAAACTACATGCTAGTACTAATTCGAACAGTAAAACGTATTGTTCTTTTAATTTAACTTAATAAATAAATCATGTTATAAAATAAATTATATCTTTGAATCTAGATGTTTTCATATATTTTTGTAGTTTGAAAAAAAAAATAGCTGAACAACTTTTATCGGCTACAGTGATACAATAATAAAAATATATATCAATTTACTTTGTTGTTCTGATTTGGAGACAGATCTTAGTTAACTGTGAACGTGCATGGTTTTATACCCGTGAAATATTTCGGAGCGTTACATCACCAAACGTCAATCATGTCAAGGAAGCGAACGTTAACGTAAGCGTTCGTTACGTTTCAAAAGTTAGTCAACATATCTTACAGGTATATAAGACAACCTGTTATTGATCGCTTATGTAACATGTTCATTTTCTAATAAAGTCATCAAGTAATAAATCTCATTTATGATATGAAATTCGTGAATAGTATTTTTTCTCTTCGCTGATTGAATTCTGAAATGATGACACACGAACGGTGTCAATTTACGATCGCTTTAGGTCAACGGTAGCCACTGCAATTAACCCGTTTATGCCTAGAGGACTCTCCCATTCTCCTATATTTGATCAATTTATTTCCAAAATTAGGGATGTCTAGTAAATGTATTTCTATATTTTGAATATTTCTTGCAGAAATTCCTTTAAGCAACCAGCGCAGACCCTGATGACATACATGGGTAAAAACTTAATTGAATGAAGATCAGTGCCATTTTACACAAAACGGTCATTTTACATATGGTTTCTAACAAAAGAACTATGAGCGTCGCTCTGAAAAAAAACGGACTTAACCCATTTATGCCTAGTGGACTCTCCCATCCTTCTAAATTTGATCAATTTATTTCTAAAATTAGGGATGTCTAGTATACTTATTTCTATATTTAGAATATTTATTACTGAAAATCATTTGAGCAAACAGCGCAGACCCAGATGAGACGCCGCATCATGCGGCGTCCCATCTGGGTCTACGCTGTTTGCAATGTCCTTTTCTTAGGACGCTAGGCATAAATGGGTTAATGTTTGTGCGTAAATTGTCGTCCCAGATTAGCCTGTGCAGTCCCCATAGGCTAATCAGGAATTACACATTCCGCCTAAATTTGATGTTTGCTAAATAGGGACTTCCATTAAACGTAAATATACCATAAAAGCGGAAATGTTCGTTCCTGATTAGCTTGTGCGGACTGCATAGGCTAATCTGTGATGTCGCTTGTAATAAACCCCGTTTTCCTCGAGCGAGCCTCAATTATTAATATTTTTAGTTTCACAAATTATCTGCTTCACCTCATACTGTTTCCTTGGAAAATATATATTCATCGGGAATTGTAAAGCCACAAATTTTACCTGCGACTGTACCGTGTTCGTCAAATCCAATATTATTAAATATAAACGCTAATATACTATAAATGTATGATCTTTCCAACTAAAATCAAAATAGATAACACGCAGATGCAAGAATGGAAGTATAATGAAATAACAGAGGACGATTGGTTGCAAATAATTTTGAACTCGATGTGTACACTACTGTAATGGTACAGAACGACAACATAAATAAGAGTAAAACACACTTGCAAATACTTTTTTCATCAAATATATACATTATTATTGATACCCCGAAATTGGAGTAACTCGAGGCAACGACTTACTAACTCGTGGCCATGAGTTAGCTAAGTCGGGATCTCGAGATAGCTAAAATTCTCTCCTCTTTTGTTAAATGCATCCCTCCTTTATTTACTGCATCGCTCTTTTTTAATTGCACTCCTCTTTTATTCAGTTTTGCACTCCTATTGTTGCCACGACATTTAGCTAACTCATGGCCACGATTAAGTAAGTCGTGGCCTCGAGTTACAAAGTCGAGGTCACGAGATAGAAAAAAAGGGGAGTGCAATCTAAAAAAGGAGTGAAGGTTCCCTCTATGCCACCGTATAGTAGCCTGGATTACTTGCCCTTTGCACGAGTCAAGCAAAGACGAAAAATAACCTTATATTGGTGTCATAAGGATGTGAACCTAAACGTGTATAGGGTTAAACTTTTAAAGTGCGGATCATAAAAACGATAGGGGACATTATATTGTAGAAGAGTGGGATATATTAATGGAAGTGTGTTAATAAATGGGCCTGTCATTCTGATGTAGCTAAACCCCTGCAAGATATCGTTCAGATCAGTATTATTATGGCAACCCATTACCCCATGTAAGATACTTATAGCATTTCTTTATTAACATGCATTTTTGTTCAATTATAAATACGTCTCATATATGAAGAATATATGGTTGAACGGATTTTTTGTTTCTTTTCAATATTTTTAACCTGTATGTGGTTTTGTTTAAATAATTGGATAAGGTGTTCATACTACCAAGAGCCGACCACGTTTTTGACAAATATGGTATGATTCTCCGAATTACATTTAAGGTTCATGGGAGGGATAAAATTTATTTAAACTTTGATTTTGTTTTTCTTCATTCAATGTGGTACAATATGGTAAAACTATATATCATTTTAAAGGTAAAGACGGATAGAATAACATAAACACATTTTTGACATTCAATATGTTTTTTGATTTATTCATATTTTTGTTTAAAACCAAATCATTCTTACACTAATTTACAAAATTATAATCTAAAGTTAGGAAGGATATGCACCACCGTAAGTTGAAAAAATACAAAGCTAAATACATATACAATGTCAAATTAGCAACATTTCACAGAAAATTATTGTCAGAAAACAACAAATGAGTTATTATTCAACTAAAACAAGTTAAAGGTGCGGTTTATAGTCTGCTTCGACAACGGGTGCATCTTCAGCCGCCTTCGATATTAACCCCCCGATCACTGCGATTTAAGTCGTCCGTTTACATATGGCGCCGAAAGCACCCACGGCACATTGACTTGTTTCCCTCACAGGTACCCATTTATACACCTGGGTGGAGAGGAGCAAGCGTTTTTTTGATAATTTTCCTAAATTAAAATCTAAAAATAACTAAACTGAACTACTTTTTAAAAATCCAGGTATGGTGGATAATAAGAGTCATCATTCTATTTCAAGGGCTTAACAATTTTCCTATAACCAAATGGAAAATTTTAAACCATCTCAAATTGAAAGAAATTGCAGAAGACATATAACATTGTAAATAAATATAAAGAAATAGGTTTGGCTGTGTAAAAATCATTGTGATAAAAGGAGATATTGCTCATCAATAACAAGATTTTATGAGTTTTGTGCAGACGACTATATAAATCATAGTTGTACATAGAAATACACAGCTAGGTATCATGGTTTTTTCTTTCTTCCTACCTGAACAACTACTGTCCTTGTACCGTTTTGAATAATGTGTTCCTTTTGGCAACCCGAATCTTTTTATACATTTGTATATCGATTCCTTCTACCCATTTTGAAAGCGTGGCACTCGCTGTGCTCCGTAGAAAAAAACGTGCATTACAAATCGATCGAAATCACGTGAAGTAGTAAGAAAACCTGGTATGTGTATACACATAACTGAGAAAACACATCATTATTTTGACAGTTGGTCGCGACTAGTAAAACAACTGTTAAGATTAATCAGGAAGAGATCTCGCTTAATAACAGAAATGATCACACAGAGATATAATCACTTACCACATTTCAAATATTTTCCAGCTGAAAATTTCCCTCACACGTCTTTTTTAGATTATTAAAAACTCCGTTTAAAAGAATTATTTTTATATTTAGGTTGTTGAAGCGAATTATTATTATATATTATCAATAAAATAGTATACCGTGATAAATTGAACGGAGTTTCGTATCGATCTTTCTGTAAGCGTACTATTTTGTGCGCAATAATACATGTACATGTGCTACGACAACAATTGTAAACATTGGTGAAATGCTTCTTACAAAGTTATTTTTTTTTGAGTGTTTACGAAGTCTGATCATGCAGTTTGCACACATAAACGGAAATATTACAATCCAATGCATTTGTCATCGTCAACCGTTTGGAATGTCAATTAGGCGATGAGTGAGTTTTTAGCATGTTTCTTTCAATTTTATTAATTTAAAAATGGCTGCCCCCATCGTCATGAAATGACATGTGTTCGAGTTTTGATATTTCTAGATATGTATTTTTTTTTTACTATTTAAGCGTAACTTGCCCTCATCAATGTCGATATTATTAACTAGTTATATAATTTTCCGCCGAAATACGTTGAATATACATCATTCAGATTTTTGAAAATAATGTCTATTTTTGTGTTAAAATCGCTTTGTATTGTGATTAATTTTGTCGATAGTATGAGACTTTGCTGCACAAAATTGGTAGCAGTTTGAAGGAAAACCATCCTTTTTTAGCAAATATATAAACATTTTCAATGTGGCACTCTTCGTTTAGTCAAATTTGAGTTCAATGCTAGGGGTCCCACATTTTTCTGACTGAAGCCTCTACATGAATCTTAAGAACATGGCATATTTTCTGCATCCCGTTTGTAGCTTCATGAATTTATTTGTATGTTAACATTTGATGCATATGATTGTTCATCGGGATAACAAAAGTACAACACTCTTAAAGAGTATCAGGATAACACGGTTGGGAATCATAAGTTGGCTTCTGTTGTCTTAAAGGGACCTTTTCACGCGTTGGTATATTAGTCCAGTCTATTTGTGTGAAAATTGTTCACAAAATGATAGAAGCATGAAACTGTGCAGAAATGGAGTTAAGGTTATAACAAATAATTTTGGATATGAACCCATCTGAAAAAATCAAAATGGCGGACTTTGGCAGCCATTTTAAAATGGCGGCCATAATTTGTTCATAAAAAATCTTCAAAAAATCATAACAATTATATTTTTTCATCTATTTCAATATACAAATCTCTAATAATATCCCCAATCAATATACTTCTTCAATTGGCAAAAATACGACGGCCATCTTAATATACGGCCATTTTGAAAATTACATTTTTCGAAATTGCCAAAAAAATTCATTTTTAAATTATTTTTTATTAATAGTAGGTAATCTTTTTTCATTAAAATTACAAACGCTTACATATTACTTTAAATGTATATCCACACACATTATCTATGTCAATTATTTTTCAACTTAATACATGCACATATCTATTCTGGATGCCAGATTAAATGTTCTGCAGTAATTCACGCGACGCGCTTAGCAATTGCTTTCGCAACCTCTGTCATTCCAGCACATTCTTGTGTAAATAACTGGGAGACTTAAAAAAGAGCAATACTGGCCTATCTAAATGACGTAAGACACGTCAATAGAGAATTATCCACGCAGAAACAAGAAAAAAAAGGATCTTGTTGATAAACTTTTCAGTTTAGAACTCAGCATATCATATGACAGGTTGATAAATATATCGACAGCTTTGTGGCAATATTTTTACAACCGGAGCAGTTGATAATATTGACCACAATCCAAGCTCCACTACAGCTAAAGGTTCATTGCATGGAACAGCGATTTCTCTATTTTAACACCCAGAAGATGATAACCTAGTCACTGACAGAGAAGGGATCTTTATCAATGAAAACATCAAAAGAGACAATATAAAACTATTACCAGAAAGATACTCAATAGTACCACCAGTCATTCTCCCGAAGGAGCCAGCTGCTGTACCACTTTCGGAAGGACCATTGATGATCCATTCAGACCATTTCAGTGATGCACAAGACTTAAGAGTTTAGGTATATAACATTGATAAGGTAATTTGCATAGTTAATACAAGATTTCAGGTCAATTGATACACTAATAAAATTTTGATGAATTTTTTAATGTATTTTTTTTTTAATTTGACGGCCGCCATTTTAAAATGGCCACCATACCCCTTTATGCACATTTTTGAGAGTGGGTCCATACCTGATAATGTTCAGTATGCTTTTAGCAAGTATTCTGCAAATGTTCATGTTTTGATCACAACTTGAACAATTCTGGTGAAAATCTGCACAAATCGACTGGACTATATTGACAAAATTGAAAGTAATCGAGTAGGCATAACACTTTAAGTCTTTTCAAGCATTTTGGATTGAGATGAAGTGTATTAAAATACATGTGTATTCGAAGTTATAACTTTTAAACAAGTTTATTAATAAAGTAATAACGTGTAACACACTGACTTAATCATTAGCATAGTGTTTGTCATATTCGTTAAAACTATCATTGATATTTTTTTCTCCAAACACTGTCTGTTACAATTTGGAAAAAAAACATTTCTGGTGAACTACATGTAACACAATGCGTAAACCGGAATCTATTTCACCCACATTCTCCTCGACTTAAGCATAAACCGGTCGCTCGATGCACGATTGCTTCGGCATATAGTGTTTAGCGTGTATTTGCTGTAATAAGGGGTTGTGATTAGTTGACGACGATAGCTTGTTTCGTCAAAATGAATTGCTGCAATTTGATAATCGCTCCCAAATTATTTTGTTTATTCCAGGCGTACTAAGTACGAGCACTGTATATGGGAACGTTTAATGTATCCTCTACTTGTCTCAGTGACTATTCATTTGAACGAAATAAAAAGGATTGTTAAAAGCAAATAGGTATCATGAAATGCTGGTGCTACTTTCAAAGCATTATTAGTAAGAGATAACACGTGTATATATGTGTCATTGCGCAATAAAACAAGTCAAGTATATTAACATTTTCAGTGGTGGAACCGAACTTTTTAAGGCCTTTGCAAACAGTTTGGATCCAGATGAGACGCCACAGAACGTGGCGTCTCATCAGGATCCAAACTGTTTGCTATTCGGGTAGAATTCTTTAAAAAAAATCGAAGAAAATGCTAATTTTAGAAATTCAGCAGACGACATTTTAGCAGACGACAAATTTCCAAGCATGCAAAGGGTTAAGGGTTTAATAACAACATTTACATCCGACCTTATTCAGCAAAAATAGTGCAGAAGATTGAATGTATGTGTAACAAGTATATACTTACAACCGCATTTCTATTGTCTCTTGTAAATAAAAGAAAACACTCTTTGGGTCTTATGATGTTATTAACCCATTTATGCCTAGTGGACTCTCCTATCCTTCTAAATTGGATCAATTTATTTCCAAAATTAGGGATAACTAGTATATTTATTTCTATATTTAGAATATTTCTTACAGAAGTTACTTTAAGCAAACAGCGCAGACCCTGATGAGACGCCGCATCATGCGGCGTCTCTTCTGGGTCTACGCTGTTTGCCAAGGCCTTTTTTCTAGACGCTAGGCATACATGGATTAAGCCTATATAATTTTGAGGATAATTGCGTCTGTTGTTACAAATCGTTAGTTGCTCAGCATAAATTATTTGTAAGTTGACCAGCGGATGAAAAACGGAATTGTTGTCAGTGTTTTCACTTTTTTATCTGGTCCTATTTGACTTGATGTTGTTCGGAAACGAACATATTTTTGGTATGGTGCAAAACAAGTCCATATTAGTACAGCAACCATAACTCAGTCTTTGATATTCATTGAGTGATTTCCCTTCGTTTCATTCATTCGTGTTATAAGCATATAAGCATAACTTTAATATTATTAAATTTATTAAAATAAAAATTCATTTATTCATCATTTACTTTTGAGGAATTGTTCATTTTCTTTTTTATAGGTTTAATTTGGAGACTACTCTATTACCTTTAACCCTTTGCATGCTGGGAAATTTGTCGTCTGCTAAAATGTCGTCTGCAGAATTTCTAAAATTAGCATTTTCTTCTATTTTTTTCAAAGAATACTACCAGAATAGCAAATAGTTTGGATCCTGATGAGACGCCACGTTCTGTGGCGTCTCATCTGGATCCAAACTGTTTGCAAAGGCCTTTAAAATTCCGGTCCCCGCACTGAACGGGTTAAAGGAAATCTTACACAAGTTCATAAAATGCCCAAGGTTACTGATTGGCAAATCACGTTACAGAAATCATGATTTGTTCTGCAGTATTTTAGAGTTATTTTATTCTATTAATGCTCATCTTTGCTATAAATATACGTTTTTTCCAATACTTTCATGGTCGAGATCGCACTTTTTAGTCCATGCAATACTTCGGGTATTTCGGAACTTCAATTGATGCTACTTGATTGATTGTATATAAGTATTAGATGTTGAAGAGAAAAACTGACTTCAACATTATGATGTCTGAATCGATAACATGTGAGTAAGTTGAAGTCAACAAAAACGCTCTGTTCGCGTAAGGTTGGTTCGTCAATGCATTAAGCTTAATAAACGTGAGTAATTAAATACAAACTGCAACATTATATCAGTTGAATGTAATTAAGTGTCCCGTTGCCCCCTCCGGTTATGAAAAACGTGATCGTTCACGTAACCCACTCGAACGAAGGAGATCATTTCCGTGACGTTACGGGCGAATAACGTCTGACTGCCGTAACGTTACGACTCAGGTAGGGTATATAACTGGGCCCCTAATTCTAGCAAAGCAAACCGGTTTTTGACGACATCAATCAAGTAAGTGTTCTTTTTTCTCTCTGAACGAATAACTTAGAATTAAAAAATATATACAACTTATTTCATTTAGGATAAATAGCACGCATGTTAAAATTTAATATAGAACACATTCACTTCGAATTGATGGTTTAAAGAATGCGATATGCAAAAACGTACACGCATATCGACGTTAAATACGGTATTATATTTATAAAAAAAGATTATATATCAATAACTTTTTATAAAAAAATGCTTAACATGTTCGACTCTTTTTTTTTATATCAAGATGTTATTCTATGTTGAAATAAAAACATGTGCGATAGTGTTTCTTCAGGATTTAATCAATATAAAATTGTTAATACACGCATATATGCTTAAACAGATGGACCAAGGATTGTTTTGAATATCCATTATATTTAGGTAAAGATACTGTAGATATGCACCTTTCATCTGCTAAGCTTATTTCTTCATGATAACCATTAAGCATGTCAATGCTGTTTGCTATTAGGTTAACGACACTATGGATAAAACAACAGTAACATCTAAAAATTAATGCCATAGGTAAAATTAACAAATGTGTTTCTAATAAATATACATGTAAGATTTGCTCTGTGAAATGGGATTGAATGCATGTGCGTTAAGAGTCGCCACAGATAATCCTGTGCAGTCCGTACAGGCTTATCAGGGACGACACTTACCGCCTTAAAACTGGATTTTTCCTTAAAAGAGACTTTCTTTTAACGAAAAATACTATTAAGGCGGAAAGTGTCGTACCTGATTAGCCTGTACGGACTGCACAGGCTTATATGAGACGACGCGTCACACACATGCATTAAACCCCCTTTTCAAAGAGTACGGCCTTTATATACCGGTAATGTATGTGACATAAAACACGTTCTTCTCTTTTCAGCCATGCTGAAGACTGTTGCTATCCTGTTGTTAGGCGCGCTTGCAGCTAACGCCGACTACTACAGTGGCGGGAAATTCGGTAGGCCTACTTGTCACGTTTGTACTGTACACAACACTGATGATTTCTTAAGATCTCTGCACAAAATTATATAAACTTAGGATTTAAGAATATTCATGGAATCCATGGCCTAGATTATAGTTTCTTCTTGAAGAAGTCTTTTTCTAGAGAACCATTAACTTGAATACAAAATGGGTATTCTATTAAATTTGTTATTTTTTTGTTATTTGTTATGTCCACAAAAATCTCACAAGAAGCAAATTAAGATTACATGTATTATACACTATTTTTATGAGATTGTAATGGGCCTTATACGTCTACTCGAGAGGAAGTATATATGCTCAGCGAACGTAGCGTAGTAATGTTAATGTTTACTAACGTGTAACCTCCAACGTAGATTGGACATATTTCTGACATTTGCGCCAACAGTTTTTAGTAATACACTGCCCCTGATCTAATCATGTATTCCCTGAGGCGGCCTCATCTCAGGCTACGCTGTCAGCAATAAATTTACTTAACAAGCAATAAATGGAACATTCATGTACAAGTAATCCGGCTTTACACTTAACGACTTCATCCTTTCTTTCTCAAGGCGGCCTCAGCTCAGGTTTCGGTGTCAGCCATGGTCTTGGAGGTGTCGGCCTCGGAGGATGGGGAGGCATCGGGGGCCACGGACTCTTGGGCGGATACGGAAAGGGAGGTATTGGTCTCGGCGGCGGTTATGGCGGTTTGGAACTGGGCGGATTCGGCGGAAAGGGAGGCTTCGGTGTTGGGAGTGGATTTGGCGGATGGGGACATGGCGGATTTGGAAAATATGGGGACTATGGACTTGTAAGCGGATTCGGCAAGGGAGGCCTTGGTTTGTCCGGCGGTCTCAGCGGATGGGGAGGCTCCTTGGGCGGTTTCGGAAAGGGAGGTCTAATCGGTGGCTCTTACGGTCTCGATTCCGGATACGGAGCTGGTCTTTGGGGCTCCGGAAGCAAGGGAGGCTTCGGTCTTACCAGCGGATTGGGCGGATACGGTCTTGGTGCCCAATACGGCGGCGCGTTCGGCCTGGGAGGTCTGAAGGGATACGACAACGATTTTGACGACGGGTTCTACAACAACGGATTCATGTCCGGTCGTGGTATGTCGGGAGGATTCGGTTCCGGATATGGCATCGGCGGTGGATTCGGACAAAGCTACGGCAGTGGATTGGTCTCGGGTCATCGCGGTCTGGTGGGAGGATACGGCATCGGCGGTGGATTCGGACACGGATCAGGACTGCAAGGTGTCGGTCTGAAGGGAGGCTTCGACAACGGATTCGACAACGGGTTCGATAACGGTTTCGACAACAACGGATTCGTCTCCGGTCGTGTTGGAGGATTCGGTGCCGGATATGGCATCGGTGGTGACGTCGGCCAAAGCTACAGCAGTGGATTGGTCTCAGGTCATTCCGGTCAGGTAGGAGGATTCGGAGCCGGATTTAGACAACAGACCGGATTCGGACACCAAGCCGGATTCGCTGGCGGCAATAGATTCAACAATTAATAAAGCGTTATTTTGTTGTATGTCGTAACGTCGAGCAATTATTTGGTGTAACGATGATATATTTATTCTTAAAAACACAAGTGTATATTGAAAAAAATGATTTTTTTTATCTTAAGATAACATATCCGTTTGTTTCAAGTTAATAGTGAGTAAATACGGAAAAAATGTCTTAAAAATCCAACGGCGTTGAAATAACTTGTATATTAATTTAGTGTTCGTGCTTTATATTTGACAATTCCAACATTTAAACAACAATTTGCATTGCAACCATTTGCTGCGCAAATAAACGTATTTTATCCATATTACAACGCTCAAGTTACTCCACACGAAAACCATTATTGTCTTTTACCCGACTTATTTCACAACCATATTGAACTTTCTGACAAACATTTTGAAAATAATGACAAAAAGATCTGTTGGAAATTACGTATTATAAATAATACTTTATTGATCTGTTTCTGCGCGTTATTTGTTTTATCAAATGGCATGACGTGAACCCCAGTTGGTTTCAAATTACAACACTAGATTTACACAATATTAGAGCAAATTGGAAATAAACGCTACAATTGTGTATGTTATGATTAGTTTGTTTATTTATTTACAAACAATAAACATGGGAACGTTTTCAAAGTTTTAGTTATTAATTGCACTTATATAGGCGTGCATACTCAGGGTAGGTATTCAAACAATGCATCAATGTCTTCTTACATACTACCAAAGTAATTGAGCAAAAAAAGTTTGTTTTATTATATTTTTAGTAACAGTAAGCTCGACCGTTATTAAACTTGCTCGCGATGCAATACCAAGATAGGTCAGCATGTAAACCACCGACACACAACACCTCACAAGAAAACCCCATGAAAACCTCAAAGGTTTTCGTGAAAACAGTATTGCTGTTGCTAGGAACAGTGCCATTGATCTTGTCATTACTGGGTTTTTCGTGTTATCGTTCAAACTTGATACGCATGTAACATACATACACAAAAATGTCTCCGCAAAATCACCGTCTGAGCTAAAAGTAGTGTTCTTCAGCCTATTCATTTTTATTTTCAGTAACTTTATTCAAAGTTTCTTCAAGATTGGTCACTGCACGATGGCAATGAAAACTTCAGTTATTCAACACAAACCGTATTTATAGATAATAATCTGATTTTGTATCAGTGACCTTCACCTTGCCCCAACTTTTCCCATGAACAATTTAAAGTAGTCGACATGTTGATGTTATAAAATTCAAACTAAAGTTATTGACTGATAACAATCCATTTAACGCCGACCTTCCGCCCGCCCGAAAACCCACTCCCACTAAATTGTAGCTTTTCTTTTGCTATTCATCAATCTCGTTGCGTTTCTTGTTATATAAATTAATATTATATTCGATTCAAGCTTAACAATATGTCGAATTGTCTTAATTGATATCTTGTACTAGAGTGTATGTTGGACGTAATAATATAACCCTTTCTACCCGCATATTAAAACAATTATGTATCCACAGCACCACGTGCACGGTATAAGCAAACGATAAACAAGTTTAAGCAATAAATCTTAGTCAAACTGTAGAAAAAGCTTAGATGTTTTGAGCAAGTTTTATAAAGATTGGACACTAGTGTGTCTACTAACTGAGTTGACGGAATTTCTTTAGTTTAAACGTGTGATCTAGTGTTTGACCTTGTGTGGGCCAATTTCTTAGTCGACCGAGAATGGTCTGATCAAGTTTCATGATGATCGGTTAATACATGTGGCATCTAAAGTCTTCAAAAAGATTATTGTTGACGAAGCAAGACGGACAAAAGCTAAACATAATACTTTGTGCTCAGGTGCAAGCTGAAAACTTCATGTACGGAGTAAATCAGGGGATGCTACTCTGACTTTGTGATAAATGAATGAAAAAGGGATCTTTTCACGGTTTGGTAAATTGACAAAATTGATAAAAAGTTGTTTCAGATCCGCAAATTTTCGTTTTAGTTATGATATTTGTGAGGAAACAGTATTACTGAACATTTACCATGGTCTAATATAGCCATTATATGCATCTAAACGATTTAAACACCTAAAAATTATAAAGCGTTGCAACGCGAAACGATTGAATATTTTGGTGTGTTCTGTTGTTGTCGTTTAAATTTGTGAAACTATGAAGATTGCTTACATAACGTATAAAATACGCCTCTCATTTATGCTTGGCAGGATGGCTCAGTGGGCTAATGCATTTTTACTCCATGATTCCGGGGGTCACTGGTTCGAGCCCTGCTGCGGGCTACTTTTGTTTCCTTTTTTAAATTTTATTTTTGATTTTTTACGGGAGCTTTTAAAGTCCAATGTTTACATAAATCAATATAAAGCATTTAATGACAAACTTCTTAATATGCCAAAATTTGTGAAAAGGCCCCTTCTCCTTGCCATTTAATAGGGCGTTAAAAAGTGCCAAGGATAAAGCGCGTATGGTTCTGTTCTCAAAGCAACTTCATGGTTCGTGTTCATTCAAAGCTCAGATTACAGTGAGAAATATGTCCAAATAAAAGAGTCCATGTAAAACTTTGTGCATACGGTGGTCAAACCGGTGGAATGATACGGAACACTTATCTCCAAGAATTCAATGTATCACCTGCTAACAGACACTGTGATGTATTTATCCTATTAGAAATTGTGAATTTATGTTCGTTAAGAAAAAGATTTAAGGCTCATGTAGCATGGAGCGACATAACCCAGTAAGGTAGCCCTTATTTCCAGCTTGTTATTGAAAAAAAAATTATCACGTTAATATTGTTTATTGTTTTAACAAGCATTAAATTAAGATTTTGAATATTGCGAAAGCGAAATTTTGTTTTTAATTTCGCAAAAGTTGTTATCAACGTTAAGCAAATGTCAAATATACATGTCTCGGAGATTTATTTTCCTACAAAAAATGAATTTTATTTAATTCCATTCATATAAATGCAAATGTAATAAGTCAAAATTATGTGTAATACATTCAAGTTTATTCTTTGTATAATGTCAATGTTAACTGTGTTGATCGCTAACGAAGCTTAAAATATTGTACTATGTATACATATTATGCTTATGGTTCGGAGGAAATAACATTTTATATGTAAATATTCATTATGAAACAGTGTGTTGCTGTTAATTAGAAAAAAAATAGCATATTTAATGAATTTGAATTTTAAATAAAAAGACAAATGCCATAAACATGTTTGGCAAACACAATGAATTAAGAACATAAATATATACATAATAAAAATAACTAATACACATTTGTGCACTTGTGAGCATGTAAGTATGAAGTTTATTAATTTCTGTTTATTGACATCTTGTGGATGTATTATGCCCTTGCATGCATACACTTAACTTCGATGAGTTCGCTATCTGATTTGTAGTTGTTAGATTATGTACATCATTTAAAAGGGCCTTTTCACAGATTTTGGCATGTATTGAAGTTTGTCTTTAAATGTTTTATATTGATAAATTTAAACATTGGTTCTAAAAATCTCCAGTAAAAAATCAAGAATAAATATTAAAAAAACAAAAACAAAAAACAATGTAACTCTCAACAGGGCTCGAACCACTGACCTTGGAGTCCTAGCGTAAAAAGTCCCCTAATTTAGACCGCTCGGCCATCCATGCTCATACAATAAGTGATGTACTTTCTACTTTACAAAAACAATCCTCGTAGTTTCACAAAATATAGCGACAACAACAGAGCTCTCCAAATAATTCAATCGTTTTGCGTTGCAACTCTTTATAATTTTCAGGTTTTTAAATCGTCAAAAGATGCATATAATGACTATTTTAGAAATGGTAGAAGTGGTAAATGTTCAATATTTCTGTTTCCTTACAAATATCAAAACTAAAACGAAAATTTGCGAATCTGAAACATTTTTTTTAATTTGTCAATTTACCAAAACGTGAAAAGGCCCCTTTAACGAGCAAACGCGATATTGGCTTCGGGCAGCTTATGAGAAGTACGTCGCGCTTCCGGCGAATAACTATTTTGTTCCCGGGTTTTAAGAGCAATTAAAAGTAAGGTAAAATGTGTTTTGATATACACTAGAAACATTTAAGCCTTAGTGTAAAATACAATATCCACATTATCCATTACTATTGCCTCCAGGCTTCATGAAAAGTCCCAAACAGTGCCTGTCAACCGGACAGGCTGATGGAAAAGTAAGCCTGTCCGGACAAAAATTCACCTGACCGAACAGCGTGAGTTCCGAACAGCGTGAGTTTATAACTGAAGAATTAAGTAAAGTTTAACTCATATTTATTGCAATGTGCAGCCTGTGTATAAGTATTGGACAACTTTAAGTAATTGATTTTGGAACATATAACATCAATTCATTATGTGTTCTTATGCAAATGTAACACACTGTAATTTTAAAATATGGGATTCATTCAATATAATATGTAATTATGTAGTCAACTTGTACAAAATATGCTCTTATATATTCTCCGTACAATATCAATCTTTTACAAAACTATCTGTTTTATATTATCAAAAATAAAATGATAATGGCATTATGCGATATTACACTGATATAAGCACATTTCCGTGTTATTTCATGCGTTCCGACGATACATAAAGCAAAACATTGCTTATATATGATGATGACAACTTCAAATTTGACAATTTCAATCATTTGTATAAGCATTTTTTTCATGTGTAGTTTTTTTGTTACAACCTTTGTAATTGGATAGATGGTAATATGTCGGAACAATGAAATTGACGTTTACGAAAAACAACAACAAAGGGAGAGTACTCTTAAGAACTAGTAACGCGTTGGTGTTCTTAATGACAATTAGGCTCGAAATTAACGAAAAGAGTGATACCGATTGGGTTAAATCGTTCTTTTGGCAAGTATAAGACTTTTCGGTATTTAGTCATATTTTGTTTGGCTTGTCACAAGGACCGGCAATATTAGAAACTTCGCCGGACCGTAAAGACTTTTGCCGGACAAGACCGGCGGTCCGGCCTTTTCAGGAAGCCTGGCCTCTTTTTTAACATTTAAATAAATAATATCTGTATTTAAAAAATTGTTCTAAACGTCTCACTTTCTAGCAATTATTTGTACATTTGTTTTATACAAAGACGTAGATTAGGGTCATGGAAAGAAAACACTTCATCGAACGCGAAGTTTTTAAGTCTTTTCCGATTATTATTAATCACAATCAATTAATAATTGACAGTAACAAATGTAAAAATACTCTTATTAGTAAATAAAACATCGATTTCGATTCTATATTTCAATACGACCTCTTATTTACGCATACTCTATCCATCCGACCTCTTATTAAAACAAAGTTTATCAATACTGTATTTTATGTTGCAATCGCGACGCAGCCCCACTGACGCCCGACACTTGCCCCTTCAACACTATGTTATTTGGAACCGGAAGCTTCCATAACACAGTCCCGAGCGACGCATCTATGGCAAAAGCGTAGGACTGCAGGCCAACCATCACTCCAAACACTATCACCTCACTAGACTCGTCCGTGTCTTTCGTAAGGAGCGATTTTTTATTGTTTCCCTGGTGGTATCGCCTAAGAGATTTCGGAGGTCTATGCTTTTAGAAAGGCTTCCATCGGCGTTAATTTGGATAAGCATTGAGTCTATGGTGGTTGCCCAAATATATGACGTCATCGTCTTACGTGCGTCATATTGTATCCAATCACTGTCCGGTTCCCATGTTGACATGTGCGTAACGTATAAGTTGTCTGAGCGGGAAACCAACTGTACAGTGTCGTTTTTGTCTTCAAATTTCCAGAAAGATCTTAAATCATTTCGCGATGACAAATAAGGCGGAGGCAAGCTAACAAAGATCGTTCCGACAAATGCAAAATGAGAGCTTACCCAGTTAACGGTTGCGTTTTGATGTGAAACTTTGAGATAAAACGAAAATGATCCGCTAGGACGACATCCCCAGAACGGGTATCAATCAATGAACAGTGCCCTAACGAAAACCAGATTAAAAAGAAACACTAGACCGTGAACCAAGTACATCTTCTAAGCTCTGATTCATAAAATGACCGCAGGAAAATATACACAGTTTCATACATACATCAATTTAATCTTAATAAATACTTTTATCTTAACGTTGATAATACATTGAATTGATTACGACATTAAACTTCAAAAGGACACAAATGAAAGATACTATAACCCATATAACAAACATACACCATAAAGATAGGCATACGTGTTAGCAAGTTTTTTTTTATTGTATTGTATAGATGCAATTCACTTATAGATAAAACATGTATCTGAAGATATAACTTAGAAACACGCTTCTCCTTCATGCGTGCAGACACTCAACCTTTCTTGTCATGCATTTCATACGATAACATGTGAGTAAGTTGAAGTCAACAAAAACGCTCTGTTCGCGTATGGTTGGTTCGTAAATGCATTAAGCTTCATAAACGTGAGTAATTTTATACTATATGAAACATTATATCAGTTGAATGTAATTAAGTGTCCCGTTGCCCCCTCCGGTTATGAAAAACTTGATCGTTTACGTAACCCACTCGAACGAAGGAGTTCATTTCCGTGACGTTACGATACGACTCAGGTAGGGTATATAACTGGGCCCCTAATTCTAGCAAAGCAAATCGGTCTTTGGCGACATCAAACAAGTAAGTGTTCTTTTTTCTCTCTGAACGAATAACTTAGAGTTAAAAAATATATACAACTTATTTCATTTAGGATAAATAGCACGTATGTAAAAATTTAATATCGAACACATTCACTTCGAATTGATGGTTTAAAGAATGCGATATGCAAAACCGTACACGCATATCGACGTTAAATACGGTATTATATTTATAAAAAAAAGATTATATATCAATAACTTTTTATATAAAAAAATGCTTAACATGTTCGGCTCTTTTTTTATAAACGGTCATCAAGATGTTATTCTATATTGAAATAAAAACATGTGCGATAGTGTTTCTTCAGGATTTAATCAATATAAAATTGTTAATACACGCATATATGCTTAAACAGATGAACCAAGGATTGTTTTGAATATCCATTATAATAAGGTAAAGATACTGAAGATATGCACCTTTCATCTGCTAAGCTTATTTCTGCATGATAACCATTTAGCATGTCAATGCTGTTTGCTATTAGGTAAACGACACTATGGATAAAACAACAGTAACATCTAAAAATTAATGCCATAGGTACAATTAACAAATGTGTTTCTAATAAATATACATGTAAGATTTGCTCTGTGAAATGGGATTGAATGCATGTGCGTTAAGAGTCGCCACAGATAATCCTGTGCAGTCCGTACAGGCTTATCAGGGACGACACTCACCGCCTAAAACTGGTTTTTTCCTAAGAAGAGACTTTCTTTTAACGAAAAAATACTATTAAGGCGGAAAGTGTCCTCCCTGATTAGCCTGTGCGAACTGCACAGGCTTATATGGGACGACGCGTCACACACATGCATTAAACCCCCTTTTCACAGAGCACGGCCTATATATACTGGTAATGTATATGACATAAAACACGTTCTTCTCTTTTCAGCCATGCTGAAGACTGTTGCTATCCTGTTGTTAGGCGCGCTTGCAGCTAACGCCGACTACTACAGTGGCGGGAAATTCGGTAGGCCTACTTGTCACGTTTGTACTGTACACAACACTGATGATTTCTTAAGATCTCTGCACAAAATTATATAAACTTAGGATTTAAGAATATTCATGGAATTCATGGCCGAAATTAAAGTTTCTTCTTGAAGAAGTCTTTTTCTAGAGAACCATCAACTTGAATACAAAATGGGTGTTATATTAAATTTGTTATTTCTTTGTTATTTGTTATGTCCACAAAAATCTCGCAAGAAGCAAATTAAGATTACATGTATTATGCACTATTTTTTTATGAGATTGTAATGGGCTTTATACGTCTACTCGAGAGGAAGTATCAATGCTTGAGCGAACGTAGCGTAGTAATATTAATGTTTACTAACTTGTAACCTCCAACGTAGAAAGGAAATATTTCTGACATTTGCGCCAACAGCTTTTAGTCATAAATTGCCCCTGATGTAATCATGTATTCCCTGAGGCGGCCTCTGCTCAAGCTACGCTGTCAGCAATAAATTTGCTTAGCAAGCAATAAATGGAACATTCATGTACAAGTAATCCGGCTTTACACTTAACGAATTCATCCTTTCTTTCTCAAGGCGGCCTCAGCTCAGGTTTCGGTGTCAGCCATGGTTTTGGAGGTGTCGGCCTCGGAGGATGGGGAGGCATCGGGGGCCACGGACTCTTGGGCGGATACGGAAAGGGAGGTATTGGTCTCGGCGGCGGTTATGGCGGTTTGGAACTGGGCGGATTCGGCGGAAAGGGAGGCTTCGGTGTCGGGAGTGGATTTGGCGGATGGGGACATGGCGGATTTGGAAAATATGGGGACTATGGACTTGTAAGCGGATTCGGAAAGGGAGGCCTTGGTTTGTCCGGCGGTCTCAGCGGATGGGGAGGCTCCTTGGGCGGTTTCGGAAAGGGAGGTCTAATCGGTGGCTCTTACGGTCTCGATTCCGGATACGGAGCTGGTCTTTGGGGCTCCGGAAGCAAGGGAGGCTTCGGTCTTACCAGTGGATTTGGCGGATACGGTCTTGGTGCCCAATACGGCGGCGCGTTCGGCCTGGGAGGTCTGAAGGGTTACGACAACGATTTTGACGACGGGTTCTACAACAACGGATTCATGTCCGGTCGTGGTATGTCGGGAGGATTCGGTTCCGGATATGGCATCGGCGGTGGATTCGGACAAAGCTACGGCAGTGGATTGGTCTCGGGTCATCGCGGTCTGGTGGGAGGATACGGCATCGGCGGTGGATTCAGACACGGATCAGGACTGCAAGGTGTCGGTCTGAAGGGAGGCTTCGACAACGGATTCGACAACGGGTTCGATAACGGGTTCGACAACAACGGATTCGTCTCCGGTCGTGTTGGAGGATTCGGTGCCGGATATGGCATCGGTGGCGGCGTCGGACAAAGCTTCAGCAGTGGATTGGTCTCAGGTCATTCCGGTCAGGTAGGAGGATTCGGAGCCGGATTTGGACAACAGACCGGATTCGGACACCAAGCCGGATTCGCTGGCGGCAATAGATTCAACAATTAATTAAGCGTAATTTTGTTGTACATGCCGTAACGTCGAGCAATTATTTGGTCTAACGATGATATATTTATTCTTAAAAAACACAAGTGTATATTGAACAAAAAAGAGAGTTTTTTTTATCTTAAGATGACATATCCGTTTGTTTTAAGTTTATAGTGAGTAAATACGAAAAAAAAACCAACGGCGCTGAAATAACTTGTATATTTATTAAGTTTGTGTGCTTTATATTTGACAATTCCAACATTTAAACAACAATTTGCATAGCAACCATTTGCTGCGCAAATAAACGTATAGTATCCATATTACAACGCTCAAGTTACTCCACACGAAAACCATTATTGTCTTTTACCCGACTTATTTCACAACCATATTTAACTTTCTGACAAACATTTTGAAAACATTGACAAAAAGATCTGTTGGAAATTACGTATTATAAATAATACTTTATTGATCTGTTTCTGCGCGTTATTTGTTTTATCAAATGGCATGACGTGAACCCCAGTTGGTTTCAAATTACAACACTAGCTTTACACAATATTAGAGCAAATTGGAAATAAACGCTACAATTGTGTATGTTATGATTAGTTTGTTTATTTATTTACAAACAATAAACATGCGAACGTTTTCAAAGTTTTAGTTATTAATTGCACTTAAATAGGCGTGCATACTCAGGGTAGGTATGCAAACAATGCATCAATGCCTTCTTCCAAACTGCTAAAGTAATTGAGCGAAAAAAAGTTGTTTTATTATATTTTTAGTAACAGTGAGCTTGACCATTATCAAACTTGCTCGCGATGCAATACCAAGATAGGTCAGCATGTAAACCACCGACACACAACACCTCACAAGAAAACCCCATGAAAACCTCTAAGGTTTTGGTGAAAACAGTATTGCTGTTGCTAGGAGCAGTGCCATTGACCTTGTCATTACTGGAGTTTTCGTGTTATCGTTCAAACTTGATACGCATGCATATACATACACACACAATGTCCCTGCAAAATCAGTGTCTGAGCTAAAAGTAGTGTTCTTCAGCCTATTCATTTTTATTTTCAGTAACTTTATTCAAAGTTTCTTCAAGATTGGTCACTGCACGATGGCAATGAAAACTTCAGTTATTCAACACAAACCGTATTTATAGATTTAGTATCAGTGACCTTCACCTTGCACCAACTTTTCCCATGAACAATTTAAAGTAGTCGACATGTTGATGTTTTAAAATTCAAACTAAAGTTATTGACCGATAACAATCCATTTAACGCCGACCTTCCGCCCGCCCGAAAACCCACTCCCACTAAATTGTAGCTTTTCTTTTGCTATTCATCAATCTCGTTGCGTTTCTTGTTATATAAATTAATATTATATTCGATTCAAGCTTAACAATATGTCGAATTGTTTTAAATGATATCTTGTAATAAAGTGTATGTTTGACGTGATAATATAACCCTTTCTACCCGCATATTTAAACAATTATGTATCCACAACACCTTACGTGCACGGTATAAGCAAACGATAAACAAGTTTAAGCAATAAATCTCAGTCAAAATGTAGAAAAAGCTTAGATGTTTTGAGCAAGTTTTAAAAAGATTGGGCACTAGTTTGTCTGCTAAATGAGTTGACGGAATTTCTTTAGTTTAAACGTGTGATCTAGTTTTCGACCTTGTGTGGGCCAATTTCTTAGTCGACCGAGAATGGTCTGATCAAGTTTCATGATGATCGGTCAATACATGTGGCATCTAAAGTCTTCAAAAAGATAATTGTTGACGAAGCAAGACGGACAAAAGCTAAACATAATACTTTGTGCTCAGGTGCGAGCTGAAAACT
This sequence comes from Dreissena polymorpha, assembly GCF_020536995.1. Taxonomy (NCBI): domain Eukaryota; kingdom Metazoa; phylum Mollusca; class Bivalvia; order Myida; family Dreissenidae; genus Dreissena; species Dreissena polymorpha. The sequence goes on from NC_068362.1 coordinate 25,733,172, forward strand.
TCATATACGGAGTAAATCAGGGGATGCTACTCTGACTTTGTGATAAATGAATGAAAAAGGGATCTTTTCACGGTTTGGTAAATTGACAAAATTGATAAAAAGTTGTTTCAGATTCGCAAATTTTCGTTATAGTTATGATATTTGTGAGGAAACAGTATTACTGAACATTTGCCATGGTTTAATATAGCCATTATATGCATCTTCACGATTTAAAAACCAAAAAATTATAAAGCGTTGCAACGCGAAACGATTGAATAATTTGGAGAGTTCTGTTGTTGTCGTTTAAATTTGTGAAACTACGAAGATTGCTTATATAACGTATAAAATACGCCCCTCGTGTATGCTTGGCAGGATGGCTCAGTGGGCTAATGCGTTTTTACTCCATTATTCCGGGGTCAATGGTTCGAGCCCTGCTGCGGGCTATTTTTTTCCTTTTTAAAAAAATATATTTTTGATTTTTTACGGGAGCTTTTAAAGCCCAATGTTTACATTTATCAATATAAAGCATTTAATGACAAACTTCAAAATATGCCAAAATCTGTGAAAAGGCCCCTTCCCCTTGCCATTTAATAGGGCGTTAAAATAGTGCCAAGGATAAAGCGCGTATGGTTCTGTTCTGAAAGCAACTTTATGGTTCGTGGTCATTCAAAGCTAAGATTACATTGAGAAATATGTCCAAATAAAAGGGTCCATGTAAAAGTTTGTGCATACGGTGGTCAAACCGGCGGAATGATACGGAACACTTATCTCCAAGAATTCAATGTATCGCTTGCTCACAGACACTCTGATATATTGTATCCTATTAGAAATTGTGAATTTATGTACGTTGAGAAAAAGATTTAAGGCTCATGTAGCATGGAGCGACATAACCCAGTAAGGTAGCCCTTATTACCCACTTGTTATTGAAAAAAAATTATCACATTAATATTGTTTATCGTTTTAACAAGCATTAAATTAAGATTTTGAATATTGCGAAAGCGATTTTGTTTTTAATTTCGCAAAAGTTGTTATCAACGTTAAGCAAATGTCAAAAAAAATGTCTCGGATATTTATTTTCCTACAAAAAATGAATTTTATTTAATTCCATTCATATAAATGCAAATGTAATAAGTCAAAATTATGTGTAATACATTCAAGTTTATTCTTTGTATAATGTCAATGTTAACTGTGTTGATCGCTAACGAAGCTTAAAATATTGTACTATGTATACATATTATGCTAATGGTTCGGAGGAAATAACATTTTATATGTAAATATTCATTATGAAACAGTGTGTTGCTGTTAATTAGAAAAAATAGCATATTTAATGAATTTGAATTGAAGATAAAAAGACAAATGACATAAACATGTTTGGCAAACACAATGAATTAAGAACATAAATATAAACATAAATAGCTATAACTAATACACATTTGTGCACTTGTAAGCATGTAAGTATGGAGTTTATTAATTTCTGTTTATTGACATCTTGTGGATGTATTATGCCCTTGCATGCATACACTTAACTTCGATGAGTTCGCTATCTGATTTTTAGTTGTTAGATTATGTACATCGTTTAAAGGGGCCTTTTCACATATTTTGGCATGTATTGAAGTTTGTCATTTAATGCTTTATATTAATAAACTTAAACATTGGTTCTAAAAATCTCCAGTAAAAATCAAGAATAAATAAAAAAAAACAAAAACAATGTAACTCTTAACAGGGCTCGAACCACTGACCCTGAAGTCCTAGCGTATATAGTCCCCTATTTAGACCACTCGGCCATCCATGCTCATACAATAAGTGATGTACTTTCTACTCTACATAATCAATCTTCGTAGTTTCACAAAATATAACGACAACAACAGAGCTTTCCAAATAATTCAATCGTTTTGCGTTGCAACTCTTTATAATTTTCAGGTTTTTAAATCGTCAAAAGATGCATATAATGACTATTTTAGAGCATGGTAAATGTTCAATATTTCTGTTTCCTTACAAATATCAAAACTTAAAAGAAAATTTGCGAATCTGTAACATTTTTTTTTATTTTGTCAATTTACCAAAACGTGAAACGGCCCCTTTAACGAACAAACGCGATATTGGCTTCGGGCAGCTTATGAGAACTACGTCGCGCTTCCGGCGAATAACTATTTTGTTCCCGGGTTTTAAGAGCAATTAAAAGTAGGGTAAAATGTGTTTTGATATACACTAGAAACATTTAAGCCTATGTGTAAAATACAATATCCACATTATCCACTACTATTGCCTCTTTTTTAACATTTAAATAAATAATATCTGTTTTTAAAATATTGTTCTAAACGTCTCACTTTCTAGCAATTATTTGTACGTGTGTTTTATACAAAGACGTAGATTAGGGTCATGGAAAGAAAACATTTCATCGAACGCGAAGCTTTTAAGTCTTTTCCGATTATTATCAATCACAATCAATTAATAATTGACAGTAACAAATGTAAAAATACTCTTATTAGTAAATGAAACATCGATTTCGATTCTATATTTCAATACGACCTCTTATTTACACATACTCTATCCATCCGACCTCTTATTAAAACAAAGTTTATCAATACTGTATTTTATGTTGCAATCTTATTTACATAACGTTTATCAAACCTGTATTCTATGTAGCAATACGGCCTCTTATAAACACACACTCCATGAACACTGTCAATGAATACTTATAATTTGAGCAGACTTCCCAGGCAGTTCAGCATACAATATTAGCTGATCTCGTATACGCGACGCCGCCCCACTGACGCCCGACACTTGCCCCTTCAACACCATGTTATTTGGAACCGGAAGCTTCCATAACACAGTCCCGAGCGACGCATCTATGGCAACAGCGTAGGACTGCAGGCCAACCATCACTCCAAACACAATCACCTCACTAGACTCGTCCGTGTCTTTCGTAAGAGCGATTTTTGTTGTTACCCTGGTGGTATCGCCTAAGAGATTTCGGAGGTCTATGCTTTTAGAAAGGCTACCATCGGCGTTAATTTGGATAAGCATTGAGTCCATGGTGGTTGCCCAAATATATGACGTCATCGTCTTACGTGCGTCATATTGGATCCAATCACTGTCCGGTTCCCATGTTGACATGTGCGTAACGTATAAGTTGTCTGAGCGGGAAACCAACTGTACAGTGTCGTTTTTGTCTTCAAATATCCAGAAAGATCTTAAATCATTTCGCGATGACAAATAAGGCGGAGGCAAGCTGACAAAGATCGTTCCGGATGCGTTATTCCATAACACATTTTGCATAGAATTGATCGAATCAGTAATTAAATTCATTCTCGCACGCCGATTAAAACCCGAATAACCATCCCTTGATATCTTCATGTCATGTTTCTCATTTTGCATTTGTCGAGATTGGAAGATAAGTTTGTCCGACAGTGTTGTGTGCTTGTCTTCCATTTCAAAGTTGAAGAACCACGCGATTGTCATAATGTCCGCTGGTCGATCATTTATATCAATCGCGAACAGTCGCTGAAGATTGAGAACACTGGGGGCGTAAGAATCTGAATCGTCTTCGGGGACAAACTCAGTCAGCAAGTAAAACCTTTGGCCATTGACAACTGGCTGCGAAATTGGTAGAAATGTACCGTTAGCATTTTGGATAGTGTCGTTCAAGAAGATTTCCGCCACTGGAATCGCGTTAGTGTCTCTGACAACTAGACCGCCCTGTTCACCGACCAGTAACAGATACATGGTCCCAACAAGCTGCATACTGAACATTGGTACCAGACCGTAACATTTTATTTTCGGGTACAACTTTCCGTCGAAATCATAGTGCACCAAGAATCGCCCATCTGACCCGGTAACATCTCCGTAATTGTCCAGCAGAGGAAGCGTCGGGAAGTGTAACACCTTGTCCCGCCATTGCAGCGTCCCATTGTCCACGCTTAAACAGATAAAACCCGTGTCCTCTTTGAACGGTCCATTGGACTGACACACGATGTTGACGCTATCAGCCACGCAGCCCAGAGCGTTGGGTACAGGATCCAGCGTCAAGTCGCTTACCCAGTTAACTGTTGCGTTTTGATGTGGAACTTTGAGATAAAACGAAAATGATCCGCTAGGACGACATCCCCACAACGGGCATCCATCAATGAACAGTGCCCTAACGAATACCAGATTAAAAAGAAACACTAGACCGTGTACCAAGTTCATCTTCTAAGCTCTGATTCATAAAATGACCGCAGGAAAATATACACAGTTTCATACATACATCAATTAAAACTTAATAAATAGTTTTATCTTAAGGTTGATAGTACATTGAATTGATAACGACATTAAACTTCAAACGGACACAAATGAAATATACTATAACCCATATAACAAACATAAACCATAAAGATAGGCATACGTGTTAGCAACTTTTTTTTATTGTATTATATAGATGCTATTCACTTATAGATAAAACATATATCTGAAGACATAACTTAGAAACATGCTTCTCCTTCGTGCGTGCAGACACTCAACCTTTCTTGTCATGCATTTCACTATTTTTATAACTATTATAGTGTCGTTTTAATCTTATTTCAATTTTAATCTTTAGATTTATAATGAGTGCAATGAATGGATCTGTAAATTGTATCTATAAATTTGGAATTTTTATGAAGAATTATGCGATGATATTAATGAAGTTTTTTTTTAAACAGCCCATTCTTCAAAATATTTTTTAAAGACTTGTAAAATGTTTTGCAAATGCAAAACGGTATTTAAACGTAACAATAAGATGCAAGAAACGTTTAAACTACGACATTAAAATATAACATAATTGAAGATTATTTTATTGGCTAAAAGCGTTTTAATATCTCCATTAATTTATTTAATTCCAAATTATAATGGTTAACCCCCCCCCCCCCTCCCCCGTTTTGAAACTGCCTTTCTTTTAAACATATTTTGGGACCCGACTTTCAAATGAATAACACAGCTCTCATACATATGTTTAGAGGTTTTACACGAAATAGAAGTCGTGAATGAATTCCGCATTTATGCGACCGTTTCCAGGCCTTTTCCGCCCTATGCCACGGGTCCGAATATCGGCCCAATTCCCAATGCAAATCTGGTAGTATTTTCCCATTGAAAAAAAAATCCCAATTCCAAAAAAAGATAATTTTTTAACCTTTAAATATTTAAGTTAACCTGATCCAGTTTAGAAAATAGAAAAAATATTTCATAATTAAATGATCTGTTGCCTTGAATTTGTTTAAAAACAGTAAAATATGTTAAATTTATTATTAAAGACTTTTCTTCTTTTTCCCAAATTTGTTTCCCCTCAAAAAGGTCAGGCCCTTACCCCAAAATCAGATAAAAAAACCTGCACTTATCACACATGTTGATAATATTTTGTAAAATTTTAATAAGATGTTATCAAAATAGTCATTATTTACCAATTAACGGCGTCTTTGAAATATAACAAACACTATTTACATGCGATTATTTTTCCCAATTGAGCCATTTTTGCGCATATTTTTTGCCCCAAAATGGGGTTTTTCACGACGCGAAATTCCCAAAATTCCAGTGTGGCGTTTTCCCAAAATGGAGCGGAAAAGGCCTGGTTTCAATGAACTTTTTGTCTTTAGAGGTCAATAGTTAACATTTGTTTATTCTTTTGCAGTGTTTTTGGCGGTATTATTTACACGGTGTAATTTTTACATGTTTATTTTAACACATATGAATATACTTATGTTTCAATATGCCTAAAAATGGAATAAAACGGAATTTTAACATGTTAATTTTAACACATATGAACAAACTTATAATATGCCTAAAACGGAACACAATTCTTACTAAACGGAATGCTAAGGTTACCATTTCCAGGTAACAAGACGCCAGTTTATGACAGTTATAGACGTTGAAGATGCCAAGAATTTAAAAAAAAAAAAGCGTTACTAAGTGTGTACCGCTCTAGAAAGCAAAAGGTACATGAAAACCCACCATGAAACAAACAAGGATTATCCCCGGTTCATCAAGTAACCACATTAGTTAAACACGCAAAACATAATATATACGTGCAATATATGTGGAATGACAAACAAACAAAAAAGCTAAAGCCGGTACAATACTATTATAAGGTTGATGAGACAAAAATTCTAGTACTAGTATACCATAATTTAAATTCGGAATAACTGAAGCGTTTTGAAATACTCGACCCGAGCTTAGAAGATGCATATCGGTGGTGAGGGTATTAGTTGAAAACTTAAATATAAACTGTTAATTGAATGCAATGACATATAATGCGTTTTTCTCAAACGAAAAACTAGCATCATGGCATACACGGAACGAAACGTGTAATTAAGTAACACTTACAGCAATTATATGTCAGAATCGCATTTGAAGACTCATTGGCTCATGTGGATTTATCTGATGTTTTATTATAATTATTATACGAAAAACTAAAAGCATCACATTCCAAATGAAATCAGCATATTTATTGCGTTTTGTGTTCTCTGCAGTGTACGTTGTAAGACCTTCGACAATGTTGTAGAACTTTAGGCATAACCATTTGTCCATAATGTATGTATGGACCAAATGTATACATTTGTATCAATGTCATGCTTTTGGATAAAAAATGTTTAAAGATACCGACAAGATAAGTATTGATGCAAAGCATCAAAGGGCGTCGGGAATTACAGTGTAAAAGGCACTCAATGAAGTTACATGGAACGATTTTTTTCTACTGTAAATATTAATATATTGGCCGAATATTTTAAACAAAATGGAAAAAAGATACTAGTATAACCATTATCTATGATTTTGTGTTTTAACTCCCAAATAACCATTATCTATGATGTTGTGTTATAACCCCCAAATAACCATTATCTATGATTTTGTGTTGTAACTCCCAAATATTTCATAGTTCATTTTATTTACATTGGTTTCCTTTTTTTACTGGCATCCGTGTGCAGTTTTCATTAATGGAACAGAACTGTGTAGGTTTTTAAAAATCTGCTTCATCTTGTAAGCGTAATTTCATATTTTTCTTTACTTCAAGGGGAGATGATTCTGAACTTATTCTTACGTTGCTCATTTACGATAGGGGTAGGAGTACTCATTGATATGAAAACACTGTAAAAGTTTCATTGTGTTTACGAACATCCCCCCACCCTCTCACACATATATTACATTGGCATAATAAAAACAAAAAATGGTTACAATAAAACAGCATATTTATTTAATCTAAAATGTCTACATCAAACCAAAAAGTTAACATAGAACACAAAAACAATAATTTGATTCTACTGGGGCTCGAACCTTGGGCCTCTCACATGTGAAGCGAGCGTGTAACCACTACACTACGGAACCGCTTGAAAAATCACCCTCTAACTAAGATATTAATAAGCTATTAATAGTCGGTTTAAATGTAAACCCGGAAGTTTAAACGCTGGATAGTGAGCAGGGTTAAAGGTCCATACCAAATGGTCCATACCACTGGCAAGATACGGGTCAGACCTGCGGCCTTCTAAATGTGGTTCTTAAAAAAACAACATGTAGGAGGACTTGATAGTAATGAGACTGGGGTGCTGTGATGGTGCTCCTCATTGATAAGCGGCTGCTTCCTTTATCAAGACTTATTATTACAATTATTAATACGTGTCGCGCTTCGCGCTCTATAGCGCCTTTATTAGTTACTAGGTGGTTGCTAGGATAGTGGAACAAAGAAGTTTTGTTTTTATACAAAACCATAAAGTATCACCGGTTCGCGTATTTGCCCAGTCCCTGTGATCTTTTATTATTGCCCAGCCCCTGTGATCAGTTATTAATAAAAATAATTAGCTTTGCATTATTGGCAATACATATTGTAGTAAATGTAATAGGCACAAATGCAGTACTAATTAACACTAATTTACACAAAAAATCACCACTATGCAAGATATTCTGACAACAAAAATATATACATTGATCCGTAAAATAACTTCTCCTCTCATAAGCGAAAAAAAACGTAAATAATTACATACTAGTCGCCGCACTTCAGTAACTTTTTTATTCCGACGTACGTCTACCCTCTTGAATCAGAAAAGCGATGGAATAAGCTCAAACACCGCAAACCCGGAAGGGGGTTATCATGTATAAATATAAGGTGGCTCACCGATTGAAAATACATGTTACTCCTTAGCGAAAATCATCGAAACGACGCCATTTTGGAAGTCGGTCCCTACTAACCTCACTTAAGCACGGTCAACTACCGTATACGAATCCCCTACACCCTGCTCGCATGTGTTCAGAACGAAACAAAGATGTGTATAATTCGTATGAAAATGTTTAAACAAAATCGGGATTTACCAAATTGAAACACTATGCGATACTACAATAAGTTTTTCACCTCAGACATTTGAAGGGAAATTTCTGCTAAATTAAGTTTACCTATGTTTAACAAATGCGACAATTCATATAATTTATTCGGTCCTATTGGCGGGAATTTTCTCAAAATGTCATTGGACATAAGAACGGTAATCCAAGATCAAAACCTTGGTTAGACCAAAGATCTATCAACACACACATTTTTATTGATAGATCTTTTGTAAGACAGCTGTGCCGAAAAAATAGTAACTTTTTAAAATTGATTTGATTCATGGACATTTGTTTGAAAAATTCCCTGTTTGTATAGGCGCATGTGTAATTTTATTCTATAATGTTTTACTCCTAAACGTCATACATTTTACTAATGTTTTGCACGAACGACAACTCTGTACCGGAGGTTGGATCGTCTGTTCTTACCGGAAGTGAATGGACATACAATTAATGAAAATTGATAACTAACAACATGCGGAAATCGTCGGGCTTATGCAGTTTCACGTCATCGTGGACATGCGATCATGATCCAAGCTTTATTTCAAGCTATACCGTCTGCACAGAAAATAATCAATGGTATTCTGTTTTTTCAAAAACAACAATTATGATATTTGTTATATGATTCGGACGTTCAGGAATTTCGGAAGTAGACTTGTAACGACATCACTGTTTACTGTCTCAGAGTTTTTTTTAGACAAAGGGGAAGGCGCTGGACGCTCGGTGAAAGGGAAAAATAGAGGGCGAAAGAAACATATTTGGGGAAAAAATAAAAACTGTTTTATTCAATGTCTATAACTCATCTACTCTCATTTCATGGGGTTTTCACCACTGTTAGTCCAAATTTTTGACGCTCTCAAATATTAAGCTACTTTTTATATGGGTAATATTTGGAACATACAAAGGGGGAAAGACCAAACTAATGGTGGATTTTTTTTTTTTTTGTCTATATTGCTGCGCAAGGATTTTGTGCGCAACATTCAATCCCCGATATAAGACACTTAATATCAACCGATTGCAATAATATTTACATACCTGTGTAGATAATTCATTTCTCGTTAATTTTCCGTAGAAATTATGTAATGACACTTTGAATTTTGCACGCCTGATCAATTTAAATCCAACCACTATTCAATTTTCAATATCTCTCGATTCGCTCGCTGTGTAGATATAAATCGATAAAAAGACCTCGATGTAAAGCATCTGGTTTAAAGTGGGAGAATAAACAGCGTAAAATACAGTTTGCGTTCGTCTGTTGTGGTGCAGAGCGTTACATAGTAAACCGATGTTATACTTTTCTGGATTAATTAAGCATTGTTTGTTTTTTCTAAATTGACAATTAAAAAGTTCTGAAATAAATTAAATCTTTTATTTTTATACTGTACACAAATAATTTTGATACAGATCGTACAGTATACCGTCCTCCTATGTAACGTAGGATGTAAGTAAATAAAACAACACAGACAGAGGTGCGAAAAAGACATGCATAAAAACTTGCTGAAACTTAGAACAGTGAATAGAACTGCACCATATCTGTTTTGAACATATGCTTATTAAATCGACAAAGATTAGCATACTTGATCTAGTTAGGTAAAAGTCGGTGTTAAAAGCTCATGTTAAATAAAATTACGCGTACACGTTACACCGTAATGCCTTCTTCTGATTGGTTCATATTCAAATCAGTTTCATGACATGGCTACAGGTCAGTGATTGGTTTGCGATTTAAGCAGAAGTTTAACTGAAGAATTTATGCCTTTCCAACTTCAATTCGACGATATTTGAGGTAAAAATGGACTTCTGAACTAAAACTGAATGAGTTGGTAATGTTATTTTGCAATTTTACGCAAATCGATGAAAATTTAAACTTTCTGGTTTCCAACACATTTTTGACTTTTCCCCGATAAGATGTTCCAAAGAATTTAGCCCATATAAAAAGTATCTCTAAATTCTTTGCGCGTCTTATAAATAAGACTACACCACTGTCTGCGTCTCCGAAAAAGGGAGGCATTCCCAAAGCAAAAAAAACGGCCCCATTCCCAATCAAATCTAGATGAAATTTTTCCAAATTACAATAAAGAAGATTTCTGTCAAAATCATTAAAAAAAACGTTAACAAACACAAATGATACTTAGAGTGACTTCCCTTTACCCATTACGTTATATAGCATGCCCTTAACGACTCAGATGTAAGTACGTTTAGTTTGAGGATTCTTCTACCAACATTGACAGCTATAAAGTGCGAAATGTTCCGCATGACTTTGCAAAAATTAACAGGAACCGCAAACTACACATTCTAATCCAACTCTGTAGACGCTTATTTCTATTTTAACTTGATTTAGCGACCACCGCAAATGAGCTAGTATTGTGATGGATAATTAAGCAATCAAAATTATCAATAATTGGTTTAAAACTGAAATAAATGCTAAACAGCGATATACTTTGGTGAAAAATGATATTATTGGAGGGGAAATTTTTTTTATGGGGAAAAAATTCTGGTAGGGGAAGAAGCCGACTATCGAGAAAAAGTGGGGATATTGTGGTTATCTCTGTCTTCCGTCTGTCTGTCCGTCCTGGCCACCTAATCCTCCTACACTTTTAGCACTAGAACCTTGAAACTTACACACATAGTAGATATATGCATATGTGCGACGGTGACAGCAACAGAATTTTGATCTGACCCCTGGGTCAAAAGATATCGGGGGTTGGGATGGGGCCAGGTCAGAGATTTTCATGTGACCCGGATTCGAAAAAGGCTCATACCCTTCAGATATAGCTTTCATATTTGGTATGCATGTGTATCTAGACACCACCTATCCATGAGCATATATTTTTTGACCCCCTTGACCTTGAACTTTGGGTCAGTAGTGTTTTTCCCAGGAGGGCAAAGGGGCATGTTGCAGAAATTCAAAAAGGGCATTTTAGCGTGCGGTTTATGCAAAAAAGGGCAGACATAGGCGTGGTGCCTTTTAAGCCACTTTCACATTTTCCTTCTCCATTTGCGCCAACCTCCGTTTACACGACGGCATTTTCAGTCTTTAACAAATATTAGCAACACGCCTTTACAATTAAATAATAAATTGTCCAAATTAAACACGAGTCTTTTATATATTTATGTATTCCAAAATGCACTGATCAACACTTCTTTACAGACATAGAGATGTGATTAAAGTTCGATTAAAAAGAAATCTTTCGGTGCAGGGCGATCTGAAATGACATAATAAGGTATTTTATAAAAGGGTTCGTATATTGAAGCCCTATAGACGTTGGCAGGTAAGTTACATTTGACACGCATTTTAATACACGACCCCCTCTTCACACATTTCATGTTGCCAGCTAAAGAACCGTTATTTTTTTAATGAAAAAAGTCCGTTTTTTGAAGCCCATCATGTGTTGGCAGGAAAGACATATATATAAATTGACACGAATTATAATACATGGCCGCAATTTTCACTACTTTCAAATCTCGAGCTAGATAGTCTGTATATTTGGTTTATCTACTATGGTAAGTAAGGTGTGTAAGTTAATTGCCATAGGTTAATACATAATTAATATTAAATCGTGCATTTACTCTCAGTAAGTATATATTTATCCCCCATTTTGTAAAAAAAATCCCCTCCAGAATTAAAAAAAAAAATTTTTTTTTTTTTTTTTTTTTTTTTAGAAAGAACTGTTTCATAATCATGACAAATATATCTCAAATTTATTTCATAAATAATTAACAAAGTATATAACTATAAATTATATGATTTTAAATTATTATAAAGTGTTATATTAAATTAGATTAAATTTTTCCAAATCAGTGGACTTTTCAAATGAATTGCATTTTTCTCCCAAAATGTCCAGGAAAAGGCCTTATGTATCTATATTGTGTAAATATTTGTTGATAAAAACATTCCAATTTGGTCCATTTTATTGATAAAAAATGCTCAAATTTGCCATTGAATCGATTTAAAAAAACTCAATTCGACTCAAAATGGCTAAGAAAACTGAAACTGTGCATGAAGGCTGAACTGTCTGAAACTAATGTTGAAAAAATCATTGATATATATTTCAAAAAAAGGACTGAGACATTCTGCTGTGAATATTATATTCATACAAACATGTGTATTCATATAATAAATAAAATTACATATAAAAGAGTGAATTGTTAATTTACCCCTTTTCCTAAAAAACGACGCATTTTTTCCCCTTTGGACGGGCCCCGACATCATTCCCCTATAAGTGAAAAAAAACACTGACTCTGAACATAAGATTATACACGAACATGTTTTTGTTGACTGTACGTGAATACTTATGATAATTTTAACATGAATCCCTATCGAACGCAGAGATTTGTGTTTGCATCGATCTAAGAACATGTTTCTTATGCGATGCTTATAAAGATTACTTCATTCTAATTGAGCCTGTTTTATACTCCCTCGCATATGCTTTTGGAGCAGTCAGTATGACTACCTATAAATTGAGCACTGTTATAGATTAAATCTACTCGATTAATATAGTCGATTAGACGTTGACGTCTCTGGAGTAAATCAAGCACAGTCGGAGCATCACAGACAATCAAGGAAGCTGATTGTGCGGACCAAGTTAGGTCGTAAGGCAATAAAGATGTTATCGATAAGGGCGCGTGGCGAAATTTGCGTTTGAAAAGGGCAGAGTGGCGATCCGGGAGGGCGGCGTGGCTTTTCGCCACGCTTAAATGGCCTGGGAAAAACACTAGTCAGTTTTCAGGTTTCGAAATATGCGACCGCGATTCGAAAAAGGCTCATAACTACTGTGTACCTTCAGATATTGCTTTCAAATTTGGTATGCATGTGTATCTGGACAATACCTTTCCATGCGAATTTTTGTTTTGACCCCTGTGACCTTGACCTTGGACTTGGGGTCAGTTTTCAGGTTTCGAAATCTGCGACCGCGATTTGAATAAGGCTCATAACTACTGTGTCTCTTCAGGTATTGCTTTCATATTTGGTATACATGTGTATCTGGACAATACCTTTCCATGCGCATAAAAAATTTGACCCCTGTGACCTTGACCTTGAATTTAAGGTCAGCGTTCAGGTTTCGAAATCTGCGACCGCAATTCGAAAAAGGCTCATACCTGCTGTGTACCTTCACATATTGCTTTCATATTTGGTACGCATGTGTATCTGGACAACACCTTTTCATGTGCATAAAAATTTTTAACTTGGGGGTCCATGTTCAGGTTTTGAAATATGCGACTGCGATTAAAAAAAATTCTCATAACGTCTGTGTCCCTTCATTTATTGCTTTCATATTTGGTACACATGTGTATCTGGACAAGACCTTTCCATGCGCATACAATTTTTTACCCCTGTGACCTTGACCTTGAAGTAAGGGTCTGCATTTAGATTTTAAATCTATTATGTAGTTATCTCCGCCGTCTGTCCGTCCTGGCCACTATCTCCTCCAACACTATTAGCACTAGAGCCTTGAAACTTACCCACATCATGACATGGTAGCTATGAGTATACCCTTTGTGCCACAGTGCACTATTTGGAATTTTGATCTGACCCCTGGGTCAAAAGTTATGAGGGTTGGTGTGTGGCCAGGTCAGAGATGTTCACTCATTTTTATGTCCCACACCACTATAGTGGGGGACACATTGTTTTTGCCCTGTCTGTTGGTTTGTGTTTGTTTGTTTGCCCCAACTTTAACATTCGCAATAACTTTTGCAATATTTAAGATAGCAACTTGATATTTGTCATGCATGTGTATTTCATAGAGCTGCACATTTTGAGTGGTGAAAGGTCAAGGTCATCCTTCAAGGTCAAATATATAGCTTCAAAGCGGGGCAAAAGGGGACATTGTGTTTCTGACAAACACATAACTTGTTTTAGGTTATTTTTCATTAACTTCTTCCTCTCTACAGTCATTTAATTTAAATTGATACTGAACATCTCTTATGACAATACGGTCAATCTCAACTATGCATGGCCCCATTACCAACCCTGGGGCGGCCCTGGTTCAAAAATACGGCTTGGGGATATGCGTCAGCCTCTGCCGCGCCATTTCTTGTTTAATAATGGGTTGATTGTTTCTCAGTCATCTTAATTTGCATCCACCCTCATATTAGCCCCACTATCACCACACAAAAACCCATGTATTTTGTAGCTGCTTCCCCTCTAAAAACAAACCAAAACATGCGGAATTCACATTTTTATACTCTAATATTCCAAGACGTTCTGAAAAGGATTAAAACAAGGCTGATATGGATACTTTTGTGTAAATATGCTTCTGGGAAAACTATGCTTAATGCATGTGCGTAAAGTGTTGTCCCAGATTAGCCTGTGCAGACTGCACACGCCAATCATCGATGACTCACATGCCTCCAGTTTTCCCAGAGGTTACTTTTACCTTCTTATTCCAGGAAACCTCAAGACTGTGATACCTCGAACAAACTTGCTGGCCTGACCCCACTGACATTTAGACAAGAACCCAGGTATGGACCATTTATTTGATTTGTTTCTGATTGTAACAGAACACTTTTGATTTGTATTTTAGCCTTATTCTTGGAGGCTGGGCTCAATACATGTTTGTAAAGTGTTGTCCCATATAAGCCTTCGCAGTTTGCACTGGCTTTTTAAGAACAAAACTTTCCTCTTTAACGGAATTGTCCAAAGGAGATTCCTTCTTAATTAAATTGTAGTATAGGCGCAAAGCATAGTCTGTGATTAGCTTGTAAGGACTGCACAGGCCATAGTCTGTGATTAGCTTGTAAGGACTTCACAGGCCATAGTCTGTGATTAGCTTGTAAGGACTGCACAGGCCATAGTCTGTGATTAGCTTGTAAGGACTGCACAGGCCATAGTCTGTGATTAGCTTTTAAGGACTGCACAGGCCATAGTCTGTGATTAGCTTGGAAGGACTGCTCAGGCCATATTCTGTGATTAGCTTGTAAGGACTGCACAGGGCATAGTCTGTGATTAGCTTGTAAGGACTGCACACGCCAAGCATAGTCTGTGATTAGCTTGTAAGGACTGCACAGGCCAGTCTTGGACAACACATTATGCTTTTACATTAATGGTGTTAGCTGTCTGGTCTGGTTTAAGAGGAATGATGTAAGGTATATAATTAATTACAGCAGCCAAACTCACTTAGAGATCAACTGCTCCTGTATGCCAAACCTTAACTTCACAATCATCGGAGTGGAAATCATCAGTGAAGCTCGCACATTCGAGTGTTATTCGTCCAGGGATGGGTACCTCAAGAGCTGCAAAGGGAGAGAACTGAAGGGCGAAGAGAGGGCAACTAGTGCAGGGGCAGCTACTCTGTATGCAGCCTGTGTAAAATTTGATGACCCTGTCTCGGATGTTCAAATAAAGGTAAACTAGCACTAAGCTACTGTCACACAAAGAAATTTAATGTATAGCCATTTTTGTTTATCGTTCAAAACATTAAGTAACCTACAGTTTGTATAACTTTTCATTTAAAAATAATAATAAAAAACTGCTCCATTTTCAAATATGTTTTTAGCTAACCTGAGCACAACGGGCTCAAGGTGAGCTATTGTGATCGCCTTTGTCCGTCATGCGTCTGTCTTCAACATTATCCTGTGAACACTCTAGAGGCCACATTTATTGACCGCTCTTCATGAAACTTGATCAGAACATTTATCCCAATGATACCTCGACTTAGTTTAAAACTGGGTCATGCTGGGTCGCAAACTAGGTCACTAGGTAAAAACAAAGAAAAACCTTGTGAACACTGTAGAAGTCACATTTGATGCCTAATCTTCATGTAACTTTGTCAAAATGTTTGTCTTAATGATATGTTGGTTGAGTTCAAAAATGGTTTCGGTCCATTGAAAAACATGGCCACCAGGGGGCTGGGCAGTATTTCTTATATGGCTATAGAGAAACCTTGTGAACACCTTAGAAGTCACAATTTTTGCCCAAACATCAAACTTAGTCAAAACATTGGTTCATTGATATCTCGGATGAGTTCAAAAATTTTCCAGATCAGTGAAATAACATGGCCGCCAGGGGGCGGGGCAGTTTTCTCTATATGTATATAGTGAAAAAATGTGAATGCTCTAGACGTCACGTTTTTGGTCCAATCTTCATGAAATTTGGTCAGAACATTTGTTTCCTGGATACGACAGTTGAGTTTGAAAATGGTTTGGATCGGTAAAAAAAAAGGACGCCAGGAGGCAGGGCAGTTTTGCTTATATGGCTATAGTTAAAACTTATTAATACTCTAGGAGTCACATTTATAGTCCAATCTTCATGAAACTTGGTCTGAACATTTGTTTTTATGATAGCTATGCTGAGTTTGAAAATGGTTTTGGTCTGTTGAAAAATATGGCTGCCTGGAGGCGGGGCAGCTTTGCTTATATGGCTATAGTGAAACCTTGTTAACACTCTAGAAGTAACATTTATAGCCCAATCTTCATGGAACTTGGTCTGAAGATTTGTTGTATTGATACCTTGGCTGAGTTCGAAAATGGTAACGGTTTGTTGAAAAACGTGGTCGCCAGGGTAGCGGCAGTTTTCATAATATCACTATATTAAAACCAAACTCTAGTTGTAATGCGGATGTTGGTGCACAATGATGATGATGATGATGATGATGATGACGATGATGACGATGATGATGATGATGATAATGATGATGATGATTTTGATGATGATTATGATAATTATGTTGATACTGGTAATGGATTCAGAAACATTAACCACAACCCAAATATTTAATTATAATTATTTCATTACTCAAATTAATTATTGCCATTACTTATGATTGTTATCTATATCTTTGCAGAAATTTATCAGTGGTAAAACCAATAAAACAACAAGAAGTGTTGCCTATGAATCTTATTTGTCTTTTTATTCACCTATCCTAGGCTAACGTTAGTCTCTATAAAACTCATTTATACCTGTGCCTGCATTGTTGCCAGGTGGTAATTGTGTAACACTCCTGGAAATTGACCCCAATTGACTGGGCACTTTCATCAAAGACCGTTGTGCTGATGTCAGATGGAAACCATTCATAAGTTTAGATAGATAAGACATTACAACTTGAAATGTTTTACCCCTACAATTTTCAGTTAGTCAGTAGTGCGTCAGAGCTCCAGATAAGGTTTTGTGAAATTCTTAAATTACTACCAGATTTTCAAAAAGAATTCTTAACTCTGAAATTTTATTCTTAACGTTACTACTAAGTTTTGGAAAATAATTCTTATTTTTTCTAAATGACCTAAAAATTAATAATTATGGTTATTTTCATGCAAAAAAAATCAAAATAAACATACTAGCAACTTTATTTATGCGAGTTAAACAGTGTCTTTTCAGTATTATACAATTTTATTTTTCAAATACCTTCATATGCCCAAACTGTGCTTAGATTGCATGCCTTAGATGAATTTTTACATATTTCACAATTTAAACGGGTCTCATCTTCAATCTTCAACGATTAGCCACGGGACTTGTCCCTTCCACTCGTTCAATGTTTTTTTTGTGTTTAAGTTTGGACCCGTCGTGTCGCATTTTTGTTTAGGTTTTCCGACTGTGTCGGCAACTGAACATACAACATCGTCTAAGATCTTTTCTATAATGTCTTTCTAAAGATTTAACTTCGGCTCACTCTGCGTACAATATGTTAAAAGCGTGTTTTTGGACGCTTTGCAGTTTTTTAGGACGTTCTCTGGGAGCCGATATTGTTTTTTGACAGATAGACTGTATACGCTGCTTTTATTGGAAAAAATGCGCTTTGTTATCCAAACCCGATAACCATTCTATATAAGCACCGCAAAGATCTTTAATACGCTAAAAGAACTCAATAAAAATCGATACGAACCGATGTAAAAATAATATTCGTAACTTGATTTCGTAATTCTTAATGGTACGACAAGATTTTAAAATAAATACATAATGGACTTGAAAATAATTTGTAATTACGAAAATACGACCCTTATCTGGAGCTCTGGTGTGTGATTATTAAAGATTTGTGATTTTAGCAGGTTTTATTGTTGTTTCAATTGGAAATGTGAACAATTTGGTAGTAAAAAAACAACAACTGATCACATCTTTTAAGAAGCACAAACAACTGTTTGAAGAAAAGTTGATTTGCATTTGTTTTTGCAAGAATAATGTATTTATGCCACAGATTTGTTGTGCATTTAAATTACAAATAGTTTGGTAGTTGTTTTGATATGATACATTTTCAAATGTCTTGTGTGTGTTTACTTCAATATTTGCACACATTTATAACTATAAGAAAGATCAAGTGATGTTTTGTACTATAAAAGAAGATCAATATTGAATGTCTAGTAGCTGTACATATTCTCGTACTCATTTACTTTTTTATAACTGACTTTGATATATGATAACAATTCAACATATTTTATTTAATTATGCAAAAACTATTTTATAAAAACACAATCTCTTGAACAAATACGGTTGTTTTCAGTATCTAAAACTGTTCTTGTTAAACAGATTGTAAACAATCTGTAAACGATCCCCTATAAGATGCCGAGATGCTTATCTAATGATCTCAAATTTGGAGAACAATTTTTTGAAAAATGTACTTCCATTTTCTTTTGCTGATGCTCATTATTAAATTACTGTCCTCATATTACTTTTATCCAAAATAATAGCTTTGTCGCAGCGGGTAACAAATGTCTATTTAAAAAAATTTAAACACACACACACAAAACTACTGATAAAGCATAATGTATATATCTGCCGAAACAGCAAACCTTTTCTTTTCACAAAACAATGTTAACAACCCTTGTTTCCTGGATATGACTAGTTGAGTTCAAAAATGGTTTTGATCCATCTAGTAACATGACCGCCAGGGGGGGGGTCATTTTCCTTATATTTATATACTGAAAAAGCCTGTGAACACTCTAAAAGATATTTTTTTGGCCAATCATCATGAAACTTGGTAAAAACATTGGTTTTATTACTATGTCGGATGAATTTGAAAATGGTGGTTATCAGTGGAAAAAATTAGCCGCCAGGGGATGGGGGCAGTTTTTTCTATATGTTTGTAAGAAGCATTTTCCTTATATATATTTAAAAAAAAACCTGGGTATTAAAAACATTGCCGCCAGGGTGGGTGGGGTAATTTTCTATATTATTGTGAATACTTTGGAACACCTTATTTTTAAAGTCAGTCTTGTCATACTAATAATTTGAAATATTTGCTGAAGAGTTTTAATCTTTGTTTCTTTTTATCTAAGTCTCTCAGGTGAGCGACCCAGGGCCCTTTGGGGCCTCTTGTTTAAATTTATTAGGCCAATATTAAAGGGGCCTTTTCACAGATTTTGGCATATTTTGAAGTTTGTCATTAAATGTTTTATATTGATAAATGTAAACATTGGATCTTAAAAGCTCCAGTAAAAAATCAAGAATAAAATTTAAAAAAGTAGCCGGTACCAGGTCTCGAACCAGTGACCCCCGGAGTCCTGTAATTAGTCTGAAGTAAAAACGCATTAGCCCTCTTGGCTATACCGCCAAGTATACACAATTTAAGTATTTTGTACCTTATATAAGCAATCTTCGGAGTTTCGTAAATTTAAACGACAACAACAGAACTCTCCAAATTATACAATCGTTTCGCATTGCAACGCGTTATAATTTTTATGTCCCCCACTATAGTAGTGGGGGACATATTGTTTTTGCCCTGTCTGTTGGTTGGTTGGTCTGTCCTGTCTGTCTGTCTGTTTGCGCCAACTTTAACATTTGCAATAACTTTTGCAATATTGAAGATAGCAACTTGATATTTGGCATGCATGTGTATCTCATGGAGCTGCACATTTTGAGTGGTGAAAGCTCAAGGTCAAGGTCATCCTTCAAGGTCAAAGGTCAAATATATGGATCAAAATTGCTAATTTAATGTACACTTTTGCAGTATTTCAATATTCAAGATAGCAACTTGATATTTGGCATGCATGTGTATCTCATGGAGCTGCACATTTTGAGTGGTGAAAGGTCAAGGTCATCCTTCAAGGTCAGAGGTCAAATATATGTGGCCAAAAGCGCTCATTTTATGAGCACTTTTGCAATATTGAAGATAGCAACTTGATATTTGGCATGCATGTGTATCTCATGGAGCTGCACATTTTGAGTGGTAAAAGGTCAAGGTCAAGGTCATTCTTTAAGGTCAGAGGTCAAATATATGTGGCCCAAATAGCTTATTTTATGAATACTTTTGCAATATTGAAGATAGCAACTTGATATTTGGCATGCATGTGTATCTCATGGAGCTGCACATTTTGAGTGGTGAAAGGTCAAGGTCATCCTTCAAGGTCAAATATATGGGTCAAAATTGCTCATGTAATGTCACTTCTGCAATATTGAAGCTAGCAAGTTTATATTTGAAATGCATGTGTATCTCATGGAGCTGCACATTTTGAGTGGTGAAGGGTCAAGGTCAAGGTCATCCTACAAGGTCAAACGTCATATAGGGGGACATTGTGTTTCACAAACGCATCTTGTTAGGTTTTCAAATCGTCAAAAGATACATATAATGACTATGGTAAATGTTCAGTAATACTGTTTCCTCACAAATATCATAACTAAAACGAAAATTTGCGAATCTGAAATAACTTTTTTCAATTTTGTCAATTTACCAAACCATGAAAAGATCCCTTTAAGTATTATTAGCCCAGGGCTTCTGTTAATGCTATCACTACAGGGTATACAGCTGCAGGTAATATGCAGGTTATGGGTGTTTAGTTAAATATCCACAAAATAATAGTAGAAATGGTCTACTAAAATCAACATAGACATCTGTCTTGTTTATCTTTCTTTAGGCACAACTTGTCTTACTAATTTTGCCTCCTAGGAAACCCAGGCTACATGCATGTATGAGAAGAATTCTGGTAATCTGGGACAACCTTTTCCGCTTTTATGATGTTCTTCGTTTAAATGACGTCTCTTATTAGCAAAAATTCTGTTTAGGCGGAAAGTGTTGTCCCTGATTAACCTGTGTGGACTGCATAGGGTTATCTGGGAAGACACGTTATTCATTAAACCCAGTTTTCCCAGAAATTGTCTCCATTACCCCAACATTTTTCAGCGTAAAAAAAAACAAACTTGCAGCCATTGTTCTTATGACATGAAGTTTGCATGTGCAATTTGTATTTGCATTTTTTGTAAAAAATTGCTTACATTGTGGCCCAATTTCTCCTTTTGAATTTCTGTTCAATTATTTTTTGAAACTTGTGTAACAACATGCAGCATAGATGTTTTCATCAGCACTATTACAATCAGAAAATATTTATAACCTTTAATATTGTTGATTCACCTTCAGTTCATGGGCACACTCTCTCAGTCAGAAGTCAAGTGTTACAGACTGGAATTTAAGGTTGTGCAGAGCTTAAACAGCAATGTGTCTAAAAATAGCGAAGGTCAAGTTGACATGTTAAAGGTCAGAGGTTTTCTACACAGCATGGGGGACCACGTGTCACCGCAAGCCCTGCATCTCATGCAGTCAGTAGAGCAGTTTCAGTCGGTATGTAATCTTAATATTGATAACATGTTATTGTGTACCATACTTCACCATGTATATTCGTCCAACCAATTGTATAAAGCGCACCCAATTTTTAAAATGGAAAACATAAATTATATTTTGGATATTTAGAAAAGTATACTTTTTTGCAAATAAGCACTCACAATAGTAGAATAGTTGTTACAATGTATAATGCACACCAACTTATTAAAATTTATTGGTTTAAAACTGCTTGAAATACATGGTAAACTTCGGTACTTGGTTGTACAATTTTTGATAAATGAATGATCCATGTATGTCTAGTTCCTGCCTGAGTATTAAGAGCATCTTCTTTAGATTGCTTAGAGAATGTATACCCGTATGTCGCGTATCATGCAAAAATGGATCAAATGCCATATGCAGTCAGCGTAGGTTAAGACCAGCCTGCGCATACATGCATTGTGGTTTGGAGATACCCTGTCTGCTTATATGACTACAAAACTTTGCTGGATTTTATAGCACACAGAGAAAATCCTGACCAGACTGCACAACTGCACAGGCTGATGTGGCGCTATGCTGGTTGCATATGGCAGAAAACCCATGTTTGCATGACGCAGCTCATATTTACACTTTGGGCACTTCTGTTTAGGATTTTTTTGAGTGTTTTTTCCAATTAAGAATGAAACAAAACTAGGCATGGGAAATCGTTAAAATTTTTTGGGAAACCAGTGATTCTTTTAAATAAGGAAGCAGGTTTTAATCTGCCTTGCCAGAAAAGTAAAAAAACAATCCTTTTAACCCTTTACCACTCAGAAACACTTTGATGCATTTAAAGTCCTTAAGAATATCAAATTAAATTTTAAGTCCTTTCTTAATATATTCAAGTTTTGAAAGGCTTCATTGCCAACCCTAAGATACTGATGTCAGAGTAGCTTACAGCATAAAACCTGAACAGACTGTGTGTTAGTTGCAGGCTGTTCTGGTTTTATGCTGTTTGCATTTGATGATAGCATTGTGTTCATGATGATAAAACTTGTGATGTAACTTCAAAACAAAATTAAATAATTCATCACTTCATATAAAAGCTAATTATTGTAAGTTGAACTTGCAGATGTAAGACAATTTTTATTATGCCCCTGTTAGGGTGGCATATAGCAGTTGAACTGTCCGTCATTCAGTATGTCAGTCCGAAAAAAATAAAATAACGTTGGCCATAACTTTTGCAATATTGAAGATAGCAACTTAATATTTGGCATGCATGTGTTTCTCATGAAGCTGCACATTATGAGTGGTGGAAGTTCAAGGTCAAGGTCATTCTTCAAGGTCAAAGGTAAAAAAAACACTTTTTATTTCAAAGCGGCGCAGTAGGGGGCATTGTGTTTCTGACGAACACAATTGTTTGTTAAATTTAAAAAGATGCATGTTTACATTAATAATTAGACTCAGATGTCCAGTATCGGTCAGTTATCCAGTATTCTTGGTGCCTCCAATCCAACCTCCTCTAGTCAAGATGGCGCCTCAGTATTGAGCTCCCTCCTCTCCATGGTAACAGCTAGGTCACTTGACATGGGTCCAGCCAATCAGAGCAGAGATAGCCTTGGAACGGACCAATCACAATCATCAACACATCCATCACCTCAAACTCAGAGTTTTAAGGCATCTCCTCTAGCAGCTATGCTGCAAAAGGTCAAGGACACACAAGGTGAAGGTCACAGTAGTGGTGACCTTGACATGTACAGCATGCTGCAGGGTATTTGTAGCAAGGTCAGTGCAATGCGTGTCACTCAGAATCAAGACTCAACGACTCCAGAAGAACAACAGAACAGAGCTGATGGAGATCTGGAGGGGTTTGTACTTAAACATAATTTTTGTACTGTTGCTGTAATGATTTTTAACCGTGCTCTGCAAAAATAGCACTTAATGCATTTGCGTAAAGTGTCATCCCAAATAAGGTTGTGTAATCTGCACAAGCGTGTCAGTCAGAACACTTTCGACTTTTATGGAATTTAATGTTTAAAGGAAATTTATTTTTAACAAGAATCAAGCCTAGACGGAAAGTGTCGTCCCTGATTATCATTTCCAAACTGCAAAGGCTTATTTAGGAAGACATAACGTACAAGCAATAGGCCTGATTTTCCCTAAGTGTGGCTCATTTGTTATAAATTTAGTCATTTATGTTTTAGCTTTTTAAACTAAATTCATTGGGTTTTAATAGCTTAACATACAAAGTATGAATTGGAGTGAAGAATGGAGTGAACATAAAAGTCAATATTAGATTAATGTTAATGACTATTTCTCATGTCTAAATGATTATTTTTACGAATAAATAACATTGGTATTTCAAATTATAATCAATTGTATTTTATCGACAAGTTTGTTCCTATTATTTGCTTATTTTTCATTACTTCATCAGATTTAGGAACAGGGAGTAAATTTTTAACAATATGTGAAATTGTCAATTATATTGTTCTAGTTGAATTATACCAATACAACTTTTCATTTGTGTAATTTCAATTGGCAAGGTGCTAATGAATTAAGCAAACTTTGTTACAAAAATTGAAGTTTTTATTCTTTTTTATTTTTTAAGGTTTTTGCATTTCAAATTTATTTTCACATGAGTCAAATAATTATCAAAATTGCATTTGTAAATTAGCAATAATCTCTAAGCATTTAGCAATAAGAAGTTTTAAGGGAACCAATCCAGCGCACATTATTGTACACAATTGTTAACTTTTATGCACAATGAAATGCTTTCTTGTGAACTCAGTTATTAGCAATTGCAAACTTCCAGTTGCAAGCTTTTTAGCTCACCTGAGCTGTGCTCATGGTGAGCTTTGGTGATCGCCTTTTGTCCGTCGTGTGTCGGGCGCTTTCAACATTTGCCTTGAGAACACTCCAGAGGCCACATTTATTGTCCAATCTTCATGAAACTTGGTCAGAACATTTGTCCCATTGATACCTCGACTGAGTTCGAAACTGGGTCATGCTGGGTCAAAAACAAGGTCATTAGGTCAAAAAAAGAAAAACCTTGTGAACGTTGTAGAAGTCACATTTGATGCCCAATCTTCATGTAACTTTGTCAAAAAAGTTTTTCTAAATGATATGTTGGTTGAGTTCAAAAATGGTTCTGGTCCGTTAAAAAACATGGCCGCCAGGGGGCGGGGCAGTACTCCTTATATGGCTATAGAGAAACCTTGTGAACACTCTAGAAGTCACAATTTTTCTCCAATCATCATGAAACTTGGTCAAAACATTGGTTTTATTGATATCTCGGACGAGTTCGAAAATGGACTAGATCGGTGAAAAACATGGCCGCCAGGGGGAGGGGCAGTTTTCTCTATATGTATATAGTGAAAACATGTGAACACTCTAGAAGTCACATTGTTGGTCCATTGTTCATGAAATTTGGTCAGAACATGTGTTTTCTGGATATGACGGTTGAGTTTGAAAGTGGTTTGGATGGGTGAAAAAGCATGGCCGCTGGGGGGGGGGGTCATTTTCCTTATATTTATATAGTAGAAACAGCTTACAAACACAATAGTTAAGCATGTCAAGGGAAGTAACTGCAAAATGACTTTTGAAAAATTATGTTGAATTGACAGAGTTGTCTCCCTTTTTAAAATATTTTGATGATTCTGTACAATATGGTATTCTTTTGTCAAATGATTAAAGCGAGACTATACAATTTTTATATGTGTTATATTAAAATAAATTGATAAATACATGTTCCAATAACACAAAATAGTCAAGACATTGACGACGAATTTCATAAAATGCAGCAAAGACAAATTAGCGCCCTGAGCCTATGTGACGAAGATATTTCATACATATTTTCCTACAATAACCGAAAAATTCGTCTTTTTATTAGGATCGGAGTTAGTGTTCATGTGTCGTATGAATAGACATCGCTGCAGGAATTTAAAAACAACCATTAAACTAAATTAAGATTCACATCGTACATGAATGATATACATTCTGGCGAATTCGACTGTACAGACATTTTCGATTTCAGAATTAAATATCTGGCTTATTTCGCATTTTTCGACACATGTTCTTCTTAACTTTTATTTTAAATTATATTGAAATGTATGACCTTGTAAACACTCGAGAGGTCACATTTATTTTTCATGAAACTTGATCTGAAGATTTGTCCCAATGATATCTTGGATGATTTTGAAAATGGTTTTTGTTGCTTCAAAAACATGGCCACCAGAGGCGGGGCATTTTTCCTTATATTGCTATATATGGCTTTAGTAAAACCTTGTTAACACTCTAGTTCCAATTTACACCCTTGCAGATTCATTTTCATGTTTAATGTGCATTAATTTAAGCATTTATGGTGTTTGAAGGTACATTCATTTTCATATTATTTGTTTCCTTTTGTATGCTTATTTAGATTACAATATTTTGCAAACAATTGATTTTTGACTTTCAAAGAAAAACCTCTGTTGTTCAGGTATCAACAGTGCTGTTCTATATACATTATATGAATAATAACTAATTATATTCATACACTTTTTCATCAAAATGAAAGAACATCTTTTTTCATTATGATGTTTGTATCAGCAAGTGTAAATAGGGCATTGAACAAATGAATGAAACCGTTCATATTTTGTTGACTTTTAATAGTGATATTAAATTTCATTTTTAGCTCACCTGAGCATAACGTGTTCATGGTGAGCTTTTGTGATCGCCTTTTGTCCGTCGTGCGTTGTCCGTCGTCCGTGTTAACTCTCTAGAGGCCACATTTATTGTCCAATCTTCATGCAATTTGGTCAGAAGATTGGTCTCAATGATATCTGGGATGAGTTCGATAATGGTTACGTTTGCTTGAAAAAAATGGCTGCTAAGGGGTGGGGCATTTTTCCTTATATGGCTATATATGGCTATAGTAAAATCTTGTTAACACTCTAGAGGCCACATTTATTGTCTGTTCTTCATGCAACTTGGTCAGAAGATTCATCCCAATAATTTCTTGGACGAGTTTGAAAA
Source organism: Dreissena polymorpha (assembly GCF_020536995.1). Lineage (NCBI taxonomy): Eukaryota > Metazoa > Mollusca > Bivalvia > Myida > Dreissenidae > Dreissena > Dreissena polymorpha. Next base: position 25,759,910 of record NC_068362.1, read on the forward strand.
TGATGCCGGTTGGTTGAAAAACATGGCCGCCAGGGGGCGTGGCATTTTTCCTTATATGGCTATTGTAAAACCTTGTTAACACTCTAGAGGCCACATTTATTTTCCGATCTTTATGAAACTTGGTCAGAAGATTTGTCCCAATGATATCTTGAATGAGTTCAAAAATGGTAACCTTTGCTTGAAAAACATGGCTGCCAAGGGGCGGGGCATTTTTCCTTATATAGCTATAAATGGCTATAGTAAAATCTTGTTAACACTCTAGGGCCACATTTATTGTCCAATCTTCATGAAACTTGGTCAGAAGATTCATCCTAATAATATCTTGGACGAGTTTTTAAATTATGCCGGTTGGTTGAAAAACATGGCCGCCAGGGGGTGGGGCATTTTTCCTTATATGGCTATAGTAAAACCTTGTTAACACTCTAGAGGCCACATTTATTTTCCGATCTTCATGAAACTTGCTCAGAAGATTAGTCCCAAATTATATCTTGGATTAGTTAAAAAATGGTAACCTTTGCTTGAAAAACATGGCTGCCAAGGGGCGGGGCATTTTTCCTTATACGGCTATATATGGCTATAGTAAAATCTTGTTAACACTCTAGAGGCCACATTTATTGTCCAATCTTCATGAAACTTGGTCAGAAGATTCATCCGAATAATTCTTGGACGAGTTAAAAAATGATGCCGGTTGGTTGAAAAACATGGCCGACAGGGGGCGGGGCATTTTTCCAAAATGGCTATAGTAAAACCTCGTTAACACTCTAGAGGCCTCATTTATTTTCCGATCTTCATGAAACTTGGTCAGAAGATTTGTCCCTATAATATCTTGTTATCTAAGGTGAGCGACTTTGGGTCTTTTAGGCCCTCTTGTTTATTATTGTGAATACCCAAATCTAACAAGGCATCAATAAATACATTAAATTCATGAAATAGATGCAGAAATAAAAATGGCAATCCAATCGGAAAAAAAGAAATTTTATTTTCCCAAGTGCCATTAATATTATACTTTTGACTTTAAAGTAAGAAATTACAGTTATCTCAGCTGTCAATAGCAGATGTATATGTACACTTTTACTACAGTAGATTTATTCGTGAAAAACAATACGAGCCTTGCTCTGGGTAAACATGTCATAATGTATGTGCGTCTCTGGGAAAACATGTCATAATGTATGTGCGTCTCTGGAAAAACATGTCATAATGTATGTGCGTCTCTGGGAAAACATGTCATAATGTATGTGCGTCTCTGGGAAAACATGTCATAATGTATGTGCGTCTCTGGGAAAACATGTCATAATGAATGTGCGTCTCTGGGAAAACATGTCATAATGTATGTGCGTCTCTGGGAAAACATGTCATAATGTATGTGCGTCTCTGGAAAAACATGTCATAATGTATGTGCGTCTCTGGGAAAACATGTCATAATGTATGTGCGTCTCTGGGAAAACATGTCATAATGTATGTGCATAAAGTTTTGTCCTAGATTAGCCTGTGCAGTCTTAACAGACTAAACAGGGACGACTCTTCCAGCTTTCAGTTTTCTCATATACATCAATTCCTTGCCATTTCAGAGATGTTGATGCACTTAATTCTGAAGAAAAGGCTGAAAGCAAGAAGCGGGATATGACTTCTAACATGGAACAAACTGTGTCTAGAATAGTGAGCGAAAGTGAAGACAGACTAAAGAAATATGTGGACACCAGACTGGCAGAATTCGAAACAAGACTGTGTGCACGATTTGAAGCAATGCTCATGAGTTTTACAGCAAATATTGCCAACAAAATGTAGTTTGTGGTATTCTTGATAGTAAAACGGAAATATGATATCATGCAACAACAGCAATATTAAATGTGTGTGCAATATCTTCTTTATTCTATCTTCTATAGCTAAGATGGCTGCAGACTTGTAGCTAGGAACGTGTCCATAGGACAAGGATACCAAAATATTCTGTTTTTGTCTGAAAACTCCACGTATATCAGAAAAAAACTGAACCAAATGTGAAAGTGCGCAAATTTACAGGCCTGTTAATATCTTGAAGTGTCTGTCCTATAGCTGAAAATGAGTTGCTCGTGATAATGAAGTTTAAATGGACAAAAACTCCAGCTGTGTAGAAATCGTCCAAAACAAAATATGGAGGTGTGTTGCTTCAAGCAACAAGCTTGTTAATGTTTGTTAAGTTTCAGCCCTATTGCAACAATACTGGTACTTTTTTATGCTCCCCCCAAATTTATTTGGGGGGGAGCATATAGTCGCCGCTTCGTCTGTCCGTGCGTGTGTGTCCGTCCGTCCGTTCGTGCACAATTTTTGTCCGGGCTATTTCTCAGCAACTAATGACCGGAATTCAATGAAACTTTATGGGAAGCTTCACTACCAAGAGGAGATGTGCATATTATCAGCGGGTTCTGGTCGGATGATTTTTCACAGAGTTATAGCCCTTTGAAATTTTCTATAAAAAAATTATTGTCCCCCCAAATACTGTGCCCTCAAGGCATTTCCTTTTATCTGAATATATAGTGCAATATTGTGACAAAAAAAAACTTTGGGGAGCATCACCCGTCTCCGACGGTTTCTTGTTTGGTAATGTCAAAATTAGAATATTTGTTAAATAAAAAAAACTTGTTTGTGTACAAAATATCGAAATCAAAATGTGGATGTTGGCAAGTTCACATGCTGGTAAATGTTTATTAATTTCAAGCCCTATAGTATTAATTATGCATGACACAATATAATAAATGGAATTTTTTGCTAAAGAAGAGGCCATAACTGCTGTTGTGTAAAAATTATACAATCCAAAATATGGAGAACACAAGTTTATTTGATGGTTAATATGATTTTATGTTTCAGCCCTCTAGCAGCAATAATGTTTACCTAAAGTGCAAGACAAGTGAAAAAAAATGTAGTTTTTAGCTTGGCTGTTTTCGGAGAAAACCAAGGTATTGTCATAGCCAGCTCACCGTCCGCCGTCAGCGTGCTGAAACCTTAACATCGGCTCTAAAATCAAAGTGCTTCCACCTACAACTTTGAAACGTCATATGTAGATGCACCTTGATGAGTTCTACACGCCACACCCACATCACTGGGTCAAATGTCAAGGTCACTGGGACCTCTAAAAAAAACTTGTACCAAAAATATGAATATGTACAAGATTATGTGGTTGATATGTATATAAAGTTAAATAATTTAAAATTTGTGCACAAGAAAAAGGGGCGATAACGCTGGTCATGTAAATATTCAAACCATATTATTTAGATGCGCAAGTTCACATGCTGGTTAATATATTGGCAAACTGGTTTCCTGGATTTGAACCAGAGTTCTTTGAGACCACTTGGCCATTTAGGTTGTTCAAGTGTGTTAAATATTATAAATGTTAATAAAAGGCATATTTGTCAAATTATCAAGGACAGGTGTAACAATTTTTTTTTTAATTTGATCTATTTAAATCTTGATTTAACATTATGTAAAACAATAATTTTGTTAGTTGTTAAGTTTATATCGCTTGTTTGAAAATAATGCATACTTTTATTGTGGAAACTACAACAATTATTGCCATTTTACCAATCCATTTTAAGATGTATACTTATTTTTTATACCTCATCCAAAAAAGAAGAGGGATGTATTCAGAATTAATTGTCAATATCTGTCCCTAGACAAAAACTTGTCTCACGGGGTCAACTCATTTCAACGTACACCATTCAAACTCGCTTGCATTGTTATTTCCACAAAGGGAGTGCCCAGGCTTGCATTGTTATTTCCACAAAGGGAGTGCCCAGGCTTGCATTGTTATTTCCACAAAGGGAGTGCCCAGGCTTGCATTGTTATTTCTATAAAGGGAGTGCCCAGGCTTGCATTGTTATTTCCACAAAGGGAGTGCCCAGACTTGCATTATTATTTCCACAAATGGAGTGCCCAGGCTTGCATTGTTATTTCCACAAAGGGAGTGCCCAGGCTTGCATTGTTATTTCCACAAAGGGAGTGCCCAGGCTTGCATTGTTGTTTCCACAAAGGGAGTGCCCAGGCTTGCATTGTTATTTCCACAAAGGGAATGCCCAGGCTTGCATTGTTATTTCAACAAAGGGAGTACCCAGGCTTGCATTGTTATTTCAACAAAGGGAGTGCCCAGGCTTGCATTGTTATTTCCACAAAGGGAGTGCCCAGGCTTGCATTGTTATTTCCACAAAGGGAGTGCCCAGGCTTGCATTGTTATTTCCACAAAGGGAGTGCCCAGGCTTGCATTGTTATTTCCACAAAGGGAGTGCCCAGGCTTGCATTGTTATTTCCACAAAGGGAGTGCCCAGGCTTGCATTGTTATTTCCACAAAGGGAGTGCCCAGGCTTGCATTGTTATTTCCACAAAGGTAGTGCCCAGGCTTGCATTGTTATTTCCACAAAGGGAGTGCCCAGGCAAATCTGGAGCGATACTTTATGCACATGCATTAAGCCCGATTATCCTTTTGAGTGGTTCAAATGTGTCAATTGAACAGTTTTATTCATGTATGGTATAAAGTTTGAGATGAACTAGAAAAAAACAGAGTCTAGTTAAATTCTATTGCAAAATAAAGATATTTACAATAGTTAACAAAACTATCACAAAAACAAATTTACTCATAATTCTACAGATTATTTAAATGCCATATTTGACCTTCCAAATATTCTGCGTACTGCTTTCTATACTTTGTTTCAATCTGCAAACTTCAAACTGTTCCAGAATAAAGCTTTAATTGTTTTGTTACTTCATATACATTGAAACATTTCACTTCATCACACTCGTTCTTGTCCACACAAAACACATTGTTTTTTTAGAAATTAACCAAAACAGTGGCAGTTCAATACAAGAAGTCATTTAGTCTTCATTAAATTCATTCAGCAACTCTATGGATTTTGTTTATTCTCTGTATGATTTGAGCCTCTTTGTCTTGGAGCTTCATGCCGATTTCAGTCTGAAATTGTAAATTATAGTACTGTTAAATCAGTTAGTCCTCGCTCTGTGAAAAGGGGGTTTGATGCATGTGCGAAAAGTGTTGTCCCAGATTAGCCTGTGCAGTCCGCACAGACTAATCAGGGACGACATGTTTTGCCTTAACTAGATTTTTGATAAGAAGGGACTTTCTTTAAAGAAAAAATACCATTAACAAGGGCTGTTTGTAAAACATGCATGCCCCCCATATGGGCTGTCAGTTGTAGTGGTAGCCATTGTGTGAATACATTTTTTGTCACTGTGACCTTGACCTTTGACCTAGTGACCTGAAAATCAATAGGGGTCATCTGCAAGTCATGATAAATGTACCTATGAAGTTTCATGATCCTAGGCCTAAGTATTTTTGAGTTATCACCCGGAAACCATTTTACTGTTTCAAGTCACTGTGACCTTTGACCTAGTGACCTGAAAATCAATAGGGGTCATCTGCCAGTCATGATCAATGTACCTATGAAGTTTCATGATCCTAGGCAGGGGTTTTTTTTTGGCCCGATTTTATAGCCGAAATTCGGCTATATTCCCAATCGCAAAAAGTATACTTTTTTCTTAACTTAATTTTTAATTTTCTAAGTATAAAAAGGGCACATAATTCTGTCAAAATGTACGCCAGAGTTATCTTACTTTGCCTGCCTAGTCCCCTCATGATATTTAGTAAGTGTACCAAGTTTCAATGCAATAGCTTTGATACTTTATGAGAAAAGTGGACCTAAACACAAAAATTAACCGGACGCGGACGCCAAGGTTTTTTTTTCAAATGACCTTGACCTTTGACCTAGTGACCTCAAAATCAATAGGGGTCATCTGCGAGTCATGATCAATGTACCCATGAAGTTTTATGATCCTAGGCATAAGCGTTCTTGAGTTATCATCCGGAAACCATTTGGTGGACGGACATACGGACTGACATGTGCAAAACAATATACCCTCTCTTCTTCAAAGGGGGCATAAAAAGGAAAGTGTGGACTGCACAGGCTAATTCGGAATGACACTACGTAGATGCATTTAATCCCCTTATCAAAGAGCGCGGCACATTTATATTAATAAATTGTTGTTGTTTTTTTCAATAAATAACTTGTTTGCGGACTAGTATATTTGGGGGAAAATGAGAAATGTGTATGTGTAATTTTGGGGATCTGTTTGTGTGAATAGGTCAACCCCCAAAAATATAGAAAAAGGAAATCACTTTATCACATGCAAATCACATACTGACATATCACTCACTCTTGTTTATAATGAATAGTCAATCCACTACACATGTGATACCAAAGCGTGAAGATTGGATACAATTGCATATAAAATTAATATACATTCGTACAATTGACATTTGTGAAAGCACCTTGTTTTCGCGGCAAAACCATGTACCCAGATTGTTGGAAATGAACTACTCCCTCCCTGCCTTTAAAAAAAATAGCAGCGTTTTGGGAAAACTTGGCTTTCTCCATGTGTTTAAAGTGTCATCCCAGATAAGCCTCTGCAGTCTGCACAAGCTAATAAGGGGACGACACATTTTACGCCTAGACTAGATTTTTGCTAAGAAGGGACTTCCTTTAAATGAAGTATACCATTGAAGCAGAAAGTGTCTTCCCAGATTAGCCTTTGCAGACTGCACAGACTTATCTGGGACAACACTTTACTCAACATGGATTAAGCCATGTTTACCCAGAGCAAGGCTCAACTATATAATTATCATTTTTCGAAGCCTCTTGTTTCGTCTACGAAACAACATACCCAAATTGTTGGAAATGAACTATCCCCTCCTAACCTGTAACGACAGGGATAATTAAGGGGTCACCTTGGCATAGAGGATTAGTGTACAACTGGTGACACCGAGAGGTCACTGGCTCGATCCCTACTGTGGGAGTGTTTTTTGAGACACCAAGTACTGGTTCTACCCAGGATAAAAGCCTTTAAATAAGCTAAAGATTTTCTATGCAATCAAGCTAAATTGAATAGGTTTAAACTACCTGTAATGATCCCAGCATCTCCCTGGTCACAGACTCGATGACCTCTCGTACATCGTTGGCAGTCAGCTGAGAGAACAGGTCAGACTGGGACACCTGGTCCTCCAGCTCTTGGGCAGCATCAGGCTTTTCTTCTTCAGGCTGTAAAATGTAATTAGAAGCCTGTTTTGTGTGTTGCCTTTATGAATTTAAAATATTGACTCTTTTAATATTGCCACTTTCAATATCATCACTTTAATGTTACATAGGCCTTCCTGCATCTTAACCCTTTATCACTTAGATACGTTTTTGAAGCATTTGTAGTCCTTTAGAAAGTTTAATTTAATTAAAGACCTTTCTTACTGGATTCAAGTTTTAAAGGCTTCATTTCTAACCCTTTGATACTAATGAGCAGCAAACAGCATAAAACCTGAACAGACTGCAAGTTACTCGCAGGCTGTTCTGGTTTTATGCTGTTTGCACATAGCCAATTTCAATTTGCTTCTGAGTGGTAAAGGGTTAAGCACACGTTAGATGAACACCTGTAAATCTCATGAGAAATGAGCTGCTTCATGGGAAAATGGGCTTTATGACCATGTGCAGCCAGAGAAGTGCCAGCTACCCTGTCTGTTATTAAGACAATCAAGGTTGTGTGGTCTCTTTACAGGACAGGTTAGCTCCTGCCCAGACTGTTAAAATGGGCCAGCTAGTCTTGAGCACAGCTAGCCACATATGGCAGAAGGCATTTTGGGTGATGCAGCTCAAATAATTACTACCAGGACTCAGTTTTTCGAAACTTTCAATGCCAGTAATGCCTGTAGAATATATATGAAAATAATAGAAGACAATAGCTGAAGACCAATTTATACAGAATAGCGCACTGTTTAATGATGTTATGTTTCATTTACATTCTTTATACAAAAGTTAAATTCTTTCGCTTTAATTTCCATACGATTTTTGAGCAACTGAGTCCAGTACAATAATACCGAATTACATACAGTTATCTATCTTTGTAATACCCAAATTATTTGTTTATTGAGAGAAACATGCACATATAACCTTCAGACTATATTGATTATACTTTGTTTCCTAATAGATAAGTTCAAATTAAATACTAAATTTAGCTAATCAGTCACACAATGACCCCATTGTGGACTTAGATGTTATTAACCATACACATTCTGTTTTCATCAACTCTGCCCAGTTTCATGAACATTCTGAGATTTTTAGCTTAACCCTTTTCCACTTAAAAAACGGATTTTGGCGCATTTGTAATCCCATTGACAGTTAAATTTAATAAAAGACTTGTATTACTAAATACAAGTTTTAAAGGCTTCATTTTCAACCCTTAGATACTGATGAGCAGCAAACAGCATAATACCTGAACAGACTGCGAGTTACTTGCAGGCTATTCTGGTTTTATGCTGTTTGTACATAGGCATTTTTACTTTGCTTCTGAGTGGGAAAGGTTTACACAGAAGATGAGATTTGAGTTTCCACCGGGCTGAGCAGTCAGTAAGGGCCGGAACAATCTCAAATCTCAGCTATAAAAATATGCACCTATTCCTCCACAGACCTGAGTCTCAGTCAGACCCAAAACTAAAAAACCAACTAATGTGAACACAAAAGTGGGAATGATGATCAAACTAGTCTTAAAAAAATCAAAATTCAAAGTTTGGTCAGAATATTAACTTGTGTATATTCTTGATAGCTAGATTTGGGAATAATCCAAGACTCAGTTGTGCACTGCAGTTACTGAGACCCATTTCTGATATGTTTAAACTAAAAACAATATCATCATACCAGTAATCATTTATTTGATATACCGGTACTTAAAGTAAAGCGTTCTGGTTCCATGATTATATTTGAAATCTGTTTACAAGTTTCCATATTCTAGACTTGCTGATAGATTTCAGAGAAAGAAAAAGACGCTATGATACACAAGATGTTTCAGTTTTATAGCAAGAAGTTTTCCACTGAGAGGTATGATATCAGACACATCCAGATGCTAGAGAGATACTGTTAGATCATGTGTGCGGGTGCATTTTGTAGTTTATGAGGTCACAACTTTTGGAGAACGAGGCTTTATTTTGTGTGGACCCAAAGAGTGCCCAAACACTCCTACCTTATCAACTTACTAGACTCACAAAGTTCAGATGAGCTTTTAAATGATAGCTGCAATTTTCAGCTATTTTCTTGTTACTGGAAGATTTTTCAATTTTGCGGAGTACCCTGAGAAAAACCCCACCTGGTTGTGGTATGACGACCACCTTCCAAACTCACATACTGCCAGAAACGGGCATTGAATCTTAGTTGCCTAGGTAAGAAGCAAGTTTACCATTCCCTGCCCTAGCCGGACAGCCTACTGTTAGATCATGATGTACCAAAAAACTTTATGTACCTACTCAACTGTAATTGTTTCAAAGCATCCTGTCATTTTACATATATTTTGCTTATCGTTTTGATAATTAGGCAGTACAGACAAAATGTTGATTAATTGAAGTTCTATAAATACATGTATGCTGTTTTTTATTATAAATAATCGTTTGGTAATAATTAAATACATAAGCAGTCATGAAACCCAGGTACCACTATTATAATTATAGAAATCATGGTGTATGTACGCTCTTCCATACAAATATGTACCAGTATATACTGTTAACCAGTATAATATGTTTAACTATAAATTAAACAGAAATGCTCACCATAGAAGATGAATGGAAAAAAAATGTCAATAGAGATAAGGCTTTTTCATTTACAAGTGACACAATCTAAGCAGATTTGTAATATGAATTACCCATTTTTAAATATCAGTGTGTATGTAATTAAACCATTTTTTGTACAATTAATCATCAATCAACGTCAAGTTATTCAGATTTAAAATGGCTCCAATTATCTTGTTTTGTATGGGAAGTTTTCATTATGAAAATGAACAATCACTACGATCCATAGCTATTCATATTAATAATAGTAGACATAGTTATTTTATTAATTTAGTTGGATACAATTAGTGGAGAAACAAGTCAAGCCAGTATAGCTTGCATTACTTCTGAACCGTTCTCAGGAAAAAACTTTGCTAAATGCTTGTGCATAAAGTGTATTCCCAGATGAGCCAATGCAGTCTGCACAGGCTAACCAGGGACAACACTTTCCACTGTTATGCAATTGATTTTTTAGCGGAAGTCTCTCCTCAACAAAAATCCATTCTAAGTAGAAAGAGTTGTCCCTGCTTAGCCTGTCAGGACTGCACAGGCTTATCTGGGTAGACAATTTACGCACATGCATTAAACCCCATTTTTCCAGACTGAGGCTCAGATATCCTCACACTGCCACTGTATACTGGTTAGCCCTTTGCATGCTGGGAAATTTGTCGTCTGCTGTATTTCTTGAATTAGCATTTTCTTTGATTTTTTTCAAAGAATACTATCATAATAGCAAACAGTTTGGATCCTGATGAGACGCCACGTTTTGTGGCGTCTCATCTGGATCCAAACTGTTTGCAAAGGTATTCAAAATCCGGTCTCAGCACTGGAAGAGTTAGCAGTGTCATGACAGTTCATATAAGGTCAGCAGCAGAAAATGAACTATTGTGCCCAATATAAAAACACCATATACATTATTTCTAAAAACCACTAAACAAATCACAATACAAAAACTAATTATTCAACATTTAATTTCTAATACTTAACTGGTAAAAACTCTAAGGTTACAATGATTAAGCCAGATACCAGGTATAATACAATTTCTTAACATATATCTGGGAATGGAAAATCTTTCCATGAATATGACATAAATCATTATGCAATTGAATATAATCTTTTATTGTAGTAATTTTACAACAAAAGTGTATGAAATTATTTGAAAGATTCACAAAGCAAGATCTTCTTCTGTTACAAGTTTGAGAGGTCCAATCATTCAACTACTGTAGTCAGTGAACTTCAAACATTTCATGTAAATCTTATACGAAAGGGTCTGTAATTTTGAAAAATAAATGTCACAAATGGTAACATATAATTAGATCATCATCCAAATATGTCCAAAATAAATACTTGTCTTCATCCTTTAACCCATTCATGCCTAGTGGACTCTCCCATCCTTCTTAATTGGATCAATTTATTTCCAAAATTAGGGATGTCTAGTATATTTATTTCTATATTTAGAATATTACTTACAGAAATTCCTTTAAGCAAACAGCGCAGACCCTGATGAGACGCCGCATGATGTGGCGTCTCATCTGGGTCTACGCTGTTTGCCAAGGCCTTTTTCCTAGACGCTAGTCATAAATGGGTTGAGTAGCTGGTTATTCTGTATTGAGAGACGCTTATTTAAATACTCGATTTTTGTAATAATTAACTAATAAAAGCTGCGCCATGAGCGCATGATACGCCCGTCGTTCGCCAATGAAGTAGTAAGGTAATAAATAACCCTTTGAATCATTTTTTTACTTCAGTTTATTTGTATTTGAATACATGGTTTATTTTATAAGTACATGAGCATGGAAATCACGAAATTTTGACGAACAAAGTCCCATAACTCTGGAACGACAATTCAGAATTCCGTCAAAAACGAAAGGGGATCAGGGTTTATCAATATTAAGATTGTGTTGAAATTTGAAAAAAATCCATCGAAGGATATTTGAGCTACAGTAGGACATTCAATGAAATCACGAAATTTTGACGAACAAAGTCCCATAACTCTGGAACGACAATTCAGAATTCCGTCAAAAACGAAAGGGGATCAGGGTTTATCAATATTAAGATTGTGTTAAAATTTGAAGAAAATCTGTCAAAGGATATTTGACGTAGCGTACGACATTAACAGACGGACGGACGGACGGACGGACGGACAGACGGACGCGGGGTATACCATAATACGTCCCGTCATAGACGGGCGTATAAAAAATCCATCGGGGGATATTTGAGCTACGGTAGGATACATGAACAACAATAACATTTAAGGTCACAGTGACCTTGACCTTAGAATGAATGACCTTGAAATGACCAGTGGTCATCTAAGTGTGCTTGCAAACCTTCATGTCAAGTTTGAAGACTCTATGTCCAAGCATACCAAAGTTATAACAATTTTAACATTTTAACATTTAAGGTCACAGTGACCTTGACCTTCAAATGAATGACATTGAAATGACCAGTGGTCATCTTCTAGTACTGGCCAATCTTTATTTCAAGTTTGAAGACTCTAGGTACAAGCATACCAAAGTTATAACATGAAATAAGAACTTTAACATTTTTACATTCAAGGTCACAGTGACCTTGACCTTCAAATGAATGACCTTGAAATGTCCAGGGGTTACTTACTAGTTCTGGCCAACCTTCATGTCAAGTTTCAAGACTCTAGGTCCAAGCATACCAAAGTTATAACAACTTTAACATTTTTACATTCAAGGTCACAGTGACCTTGACCTTCAAATGAATGACCTTGAAATGTCCAGTGGTTACTTACTAGTTCTGGCCAACCTTCATGTCAAGTTTCAAGACTCTAGGTCCAAGCATACCAAAGTTATAACAACTTTAACATTTTTATATAGCTACAGTAGGACATTCAATGAAATCACGAAATTTTGACGAACAAAGTCCCATAACTCTGGAACGACAATTCAGAATTCCGTCAAAAACGAAAGGGGATCAGGGTTTATCAATATTAAGATTGTGTTGAAATTTGAAAAAAATCCATCGAAGGATATTTGAGCTACAGTAGGACATTCAATGAAATCACGAAATTTTGACGAACAAAGTCCCATAACTCTGGAACGACAATTCAGAATTCCGTCAAAAACGAAAGGGGATCAGGGTTTATCAATATTAAGATTGTGTTAAAATTTGAAGAAAATCTGTCAAAGGATATTTGACGTAGCGTACGACATTAACAGACGGACGGACGGACGGACGGACGGACGGACGGACGGACAGACGGACGGACAGACGGACGGACAGACGGACGCGGGGTATACCATAATACGTCCCGTCATAGACGGGCGTATAAAAACAATTATGAAGCAACAATATGACAATTGACAGTATAAAGTAAAACAAAATGACAATGTAATATGATGAAGATCAGCGAATGAGAAGGATGACAGGCAGAGAAAACCACGCAACCCAAGAAGACTGAATATGCTACTCCAGATGGCAGTTACCTTCAATGACCCCTCAGCATCACCCACTGAACCCTGGCCTGACCTTGAACCCGTTTTAGAGGAGCTAGCTCGCGACCTTTGGCCACTAACCCGAGATTTAGGGGTCACAGAACGGGATTTTGGAGACATTGATCGAGATTTTGGGGACATTGATCGAGATTTCGGGGAACTCGGCTTAGATCGCGAGCTACCAGTACGAGGTCTGCCTTTTGGTTCCTTCGCGGAAATTTTAACCTTTCGCTGAAATGCCATGGCAAATATACTTAGTTTGTTACAGCAATTTTGTGCCATGTTTTATTGAGTGTTAAAGAAATAAAAATGATGCTACAATACTGTACATAAAGAACTAAAAACTGAACAAGTTTAACAAATACAACTTTTGTGTTGGTGTTAAAATGGCTTCTCGAAGTAAAGTTACCTTCGGTCTTTAATGAGACCGATCTAGACAGACTTTGAGTTACCAGTATTCTATTCCCACTGCAACTTTGTTTGCAGAACTGTTATGTTTTGCTCCCAAATGTGTAAGACTTAAAAGATATGACAAACTATCCAAGCAAAATTTATCTCGCAAGTAACAATTTTCACATGATGAGATTTGCATTATACTAAGAATCGGTATCAAAACAATATCCCAAGCCAACACTGGTCTGGTTTCTGTCATTCAGATTTGTCATCAATTTATACTGTAACAAGGCTTAATGAATATACCAATAAAAGAAAACAATGGCAATTGCAATTGATTTGTCTTGCAAACTGTTTACCGTCCAAATACTAACATATATCAGATATGCAAAAGCAGCAACAACTAGTCCTAAGTATGGTAAAATTGTTATTAGCTACATATTGTTTGTGGTGATATTTAAATATGTTTCTTGGATTGGCAGCATTCATTTTGCTGTGAACTGCAGAAATCTTGAAAACAAAGTCAGGCATTAAAAAGTAAATTTCAGACTTCATTCTATAATATTTGGCGTCAAAAGAAATCAGAGCCAAGTTGTAAGCAAAAAAATGAGGGGTAATCCAGTTACTGAAAATAATGAGGCAAGCATTGGGCTTTATGCCTGTGTATAAAGTTTCTCCCAAGATTAGCCTGTGCAGTCCGCAAAGCTTATCAGGGACAGCATTTTCTGCTGATATTGATTTTTCATTGAAAAGAGAATTCCTTAAAATAAAACTGCACAGGTTATCCTCGGATGACACTTTACACACATGCATTTATATTTTGCCTCAAAAGATAAGTTGTGGGCATATATAAGTTGAGTAATCCAGCAACTGAAAAAAAAAAATGATGTGTTCGTCAGAAACACAATGCCCCCTATTGCGCCGCTTTGATTTTTTTTGATTTTTTTTACCATTGACCTTGAAGGATGACCTTGACCTTGAACTTCCACCACTCAAAATGTGCAGCTTCATGAGAATGCCGCTTTGAATTTATTTATTTATTCATTTTTGACCTTTGACCTTAAATGATGACCTTGACCTTGAAGGATGACCTTGACCTTGAACTTCCACCACTCAAAATGTGAAGCTTCATGATAACGCCGCTTTGAATTTTTTTTTTTTTTTTACCTTGAAGGATGACCTTGACCTTGAACTTCCCCACCACTCAAAAAGTGCAGCTTCATGAGAATGCCGCTTTGAATTATTTTTGTTTGACCTTTGACCTTGAAGGATGACCTTGACATTGAAGGATGACCTTGAACTTCCACCACTCAAAATGTGCAGCTTCATGAGAATGCCGCTTTGAATTTTTTTTTTTTTTACCTTTGACCTTGGAGGATGACCTTGACCTTGAACTTCCACCACTCAAAATATGCAGCTTCATGAGATACACATGCATGCCAAATATCACGTTGCTATCTTCAATATTAAAAAAGTTATGGCCAATGTTAATGTTTTCGGACGAACAGACGCCATATATTTGACATTTGACCTTGAAGGATGTCCTTGACCTTCACCTTTCACCACTCAAAATGCTCAGCTCCATGAAATACACATGCATGCCAAATATCAAGTTGCTATCTTCAATAGTGAAAAAGTTATGGCCAATGTTAAAGTTTTTTTCGGACGGACAGACAGACTGACATACACACATACTGACATACTGACTGACGGACAGTTCAACTGCTATATGCCACCCTACCGCGGGCATAAAAACAATTATTTTAGTATTTTTGATTCCAAAATTTCCAACACTTTTTCCAGACATACAGACTCACCTCGGGAGTGGGAGTAGGTGGGGGTGTGGCTATGTAGAGACTGTGCATCTCCTCTGTGACACCCTCCTCCAGGGGCGGGGGGTGGGGCAGGCTAGCTGACTTAGCGACCTCAACCTCCAGCTAGAACACAAACATATACATTATCAGCTAGATATGAACCTCCATCTGGCAATACAGGGCTTAAGTCATGTGCATAAAGTGTTGTCCCAGATTAGCCTGTGCAGTCCCCCACAGGCTGATCAGGGACCACACTTTCCGCCTTAACTGGTTTTTTGTAAGTAAGAGAGTTTCTTTAAACACTAAATACCCTAAAAGCGCAAAGTGTAGCCCATGATAAGCCTGTGAGGACTGCACATGCTAAACTGAGATGACACTTTACACACATGCATTAAGCCTTGTTTTTGTACAGCACAGCTTATATTGTTCGCTACTTCCACCCAAACCGAAACAAAACATTAAGGTGACTATATTAACCATTGCCATCTCACAAATGCCATATAAGGCGTTTGAAGTCCGTTGGAAAATCAAATTAAATTTCAGACAGTTCTTTCCAGATTTAAGTTTTCAAGCATGATGAGCAGCAAACAGCATAAAACCTGAACAGACTGCGAGTTTCTCACAGGCTGTTCTGATTTTTTATGTTGCTTGCAAACAGCTATTTTCACTTTTTCTTGTGTTAAATAATTTGTATTTAGTGTTAAATAAAAACCCTTATATGTATTGACATTGAGATACATTATTGGTATATGTCATGGATGGGTGTAACCAGTGACAAAAGTATTTGTGACTTATTATATTTTAAAACAGTAAAAATTACCATTCAAATGGTACTTTTTAAATATTTCACTTCATATAAACTATTTCCATAATAAATAGATAATAATTATTTTTGTAAATGTTTACAATTAAAATTCAAAGGAAGCTTTATTCTTCATGATAGTAACATGAAAATCAAGAAATGTGTTTGTCGGAAACACTATGTCCCCTTCTGCGCCGCTTTGATTTTTTTTTTACCTTTGACCTTGAAGGATGACCTTGACCTTTCACCACTCAAAATGTGCAGCTCCATGAGATACATATGCATGACAAATAGGAAGTTGCTATCTTCAATATTGCAAAAGTTATGGCAAAATGTTTAAGTTGGAGCAAACAAACCAACAGACAGACCAACAGACAGGGCAAAAACAATATGTCCCCCACTTTAGTGGTGGGGGACATAAAAATCTGATAATTTCAATAAATCATATTAAATGGACTTCTCCACAGATATAGGAATTTTTTAAGTTTTTCAGTAAATGTCTTAAATTGATAGATTTCCACCATGGAACTGTAGAGCTGTACTTCAATTAACAGAATCTAATTTGAAAAAAATTAAAACATTAAACACAAAGAAAAAAAATCCCCAACCAGACTCACAAAATGCTACTTCAATAATAACTCCGCTTACCTGACTTTTATTACATGTAAATGCATTTTATAATTGATTTTCAATTGAAACAACAGAATAATTTTAAATTATTTAAGCATTTTGCGTTATAAATTTCATCTATTTCAAATTATCATCATTTTCAGTGTGAGCCTTTGTCATCAGTGGTTTCTCTTCCTTATAATATACATGGTTCTTTTACTTGCTAAATCTGTAACAAAAAGAATGAATATTGTCATTTCAGCAAACTGTGAACAAGTCTCTATAGAAGATTACAATGATCAAGCATTCTCTGATACATCCCTCTCATAATATGTATATAATTCGTATGAACCATGCTCTATGAAAAGGGGGCTTAATGCAAGTATGTAAAGTCTCCTCAAGATTAGCCTGTGAAGTCTGCACAGGCTAATCAAGGACAACACTTTCCACATAAACTGGGTTTTTACTTAGAAGTGACTGTCGGAAAACCAGAAATATCATAAAATGGGAAAGGGTTGTCCCTGATTAGCCTGTGAAGACTGCACAGGCTAATTGGGGACAACACTTTACGCACATGCATTGAACCCCCTTTTCTCAGAGCGCGGCTCATATATGATTAAACACTGAATCTTACATCTGTTCCTATAATTTCTTCTGCTTGTGAATGTGTGAACATGTACAGGAACAGTCTGTAGTGCTGGAACAGGCTGAAATTAACATACATGTACACATAAGTTAACTCTTAAATACTTAGATACTCATTTTACATGTTTGTAGTCCCTTAGAAAACAAGGGCTGTTTGTAAAACATGTATGCCCCCCATATGGGCTGTCCGTTGTAGTGGCAGCCATCGTGTGAATACGTTTTTTGTCACTGTGACTTTGACCTAGTGACCTGAAAATCAATAGGGGTCATCTGCGAGTCACGATCAATGTACCTATGAAGTGTCATGATCCTAGGCAAAAGCGTTCTTGAGTTATCATCCGAAAATCATTTTACTATTTCGGGTCACTGTGACCTTGACCTTTGACCTTGTGACCTCAAAATCAATAGGGGTCATCTGCGAGTCATGATCAATCTACCTGTGAAGTAACATGATCCTAGGCATATGCGTTCTTGAGTTATCATCCGAAAACCATTTTACTATTTCGAGTCACCGTGACCTTGACCTTTGACCTAGTGACCTCAAAATCAATAGGGGTCATCTGCGAGTCATGATCAATCTACCCATGAAGTTTCATGATCCTAGGCGTATGCATTCTTGAGTTATCATCCGGAAACCATTTTACTATTTTGGGTCACCGTGACCTTGACCTTTGACCTAGTGACCTCAAAATCAATAGGGGTCATCTACGAGTCATGATCAATCTACCCATGAAGTTTCATGATCCTAGGCGTATGCGTTCTTGAGTTATCATTCAAAAACCATTTTACTATTTCGAGTCACCGTGACCTTGACCTTTGACCTAGTGACCTCAATAGGGGTCATCTGCGAGTCATGATCAATGTACCTATGAAGTTTCATGATCCTAGGCCCAAGCGTTCTTGAGTTATCGTCTGACAACCACCTGGTGGACGGACCGACCGACAGACCGACCGACATGAGCAAAGCAATATACCCCCTCTTCTTCGAAGGGGGGCATAATAAAAATTAGTAAAAGATGTTTATCAATTGATTCAAATTTTAAAGGCAATATTTCAGAACCTAAGGTAATGATAAGCAGCAAAGAGCATAAAACCTGAACAGACTGCAAGTTACTAGCAGGCTGTTCTGGTTTTATGCTGGCTGCATGGCTGCCGTTTTTTTCTTCTAAGCTGGAAAGGGTTAATATGGTAATTGCATATTTTTGGACAAAGCCATTAAATGTTGACATATTATCAACAATATTTTGTTGTTTATCTTTCAAAAAGGCATTGTTGAGCCAAATCATCAATAAAGAATTCGCTTAAAATATGTGAAGTGGATGATAAATTCCTTATTATAAAACTTATGTCTCGTTTAAAAAAACACAACTGAGAAATTTGCGTTGGTCATTTTCCGATGCGTTTCTGTTAAATGTTGTGGATCAGTAAATTAAAGATGTTAACAAAAATAAATGTTACATGAATAATAATAATTTTACAGAATACCTTGAGTGCATATACTGGATGATATATTTTAGGTAAGAAGGTCAAAGAAGTCAAGACCTTATCAACCTGAGTATAACACTTAGTCAAGATTTTCACTGTCCACATAACTCACATATGTCATACCTTGAGTACATATACTGGGTAATTGATTTCACGGAGGGAAGGTCAAAGAAGTCTAGACCTGTCGACTTGACGTCCTCTATACCAATGCCAGCAAACAGCTTGTTAAACTCAACCATGTTTTCTACCAGACTCATGTGCTTATCTGAAAAATAACAACTTTTTGCATTTTCACATAAACAATGCATTCTGAAGTATATTAAACCTGGGTTTGTGACCAGTTCATATGCGTGCTTTTTTAGGCTAGCTACGTAATACTTGTTATTATAAAGTAAGCTACTCCATGCACATGTTTGACCTTTCGCCGGTGTATTTTACCTTGACCTTTGCCCAAGGGTTGAAGGACTTGCGTGATAAACCTTCTAGAGCTTCATAATTAACATTCTTGGTAAATTATTTGTAAGATTGTATGATGAATTATGAAATCCAGATAAGTAGTAACAGATCAGATAACCTGTAATTTTCCAAAATTGGTCATTTGACCTGTAAGCTACAATTTGGCCATACATTTGACATCTTATCATGAACTTGACCCTTGAATTAGGGAGATGGTTATTGCAAATAACATGCCGTCTTCACATTGCAAACAATTGTTGTAAATTACTTAAACATTTTAGGATGAATAATGTTCAGTCTGGACAAGCAGTTTCATTGCCAAATATAACGTTTGACTTTTAAGTGTGACCTTGACCTTTGAGGTGGGAGACGGTGTTACATTTGACACCCCATATCCTCATTGTGGTCTCATCAGCTAAGACAACAATACGGCCAAATCACAAGCTCACAACAACAAATACAACTTAACTTTTTAGGCATAAATGTGTACTTTCAACTTACATAATTTTAACGTAACAGTTACAAATGTTCAGCCAACCTTTGACATTGCCAAGCAGCATATGGACCACAGTGAAGAAGCCTGACAGTTGCTGGGCTGTGAACTTTTGCTGTACCCCCCAGTACACGGCCGCTGTGTAGTAATCAAGAGTGGCAGCCTCTGTCAGGTCTATCGTGTAGTTACAGAGGCTGAAAATCTCCTTGAGTTGTCTGAAATAGGGGAGTTAATTAAGAAATCTTTTTGAGTTGCAAGAAAAAGGAGAGGTCATTATAAAAAAAAACTCCTTGAGTTGTCTAAAATAGGTGTAACAGTATAGGCCTTAAATTGAATGCATGAGTCATACCCCCTGCCACTCTGTTAGTATATACATACATGCCTCCGCAGTAATCTCAGTCTAGTGCTAGCACTCACCACATGCACACGCACTATCAAGTTGCCTGATAATATATTTATTATGGATGTATAATAAACTCATAACCATACGTATAGTTTATTGAGTACACTATAAACAATAGGGGAGTTAACTAGGAAATCCCATTGAGTTTTCATGAATAGGGGAGTTTATTAAGAAATATCCTGGAGTTGTCTGACATAGTGAATTTAAGTAACAAATCTCATTAATTTGTCTGAAATATGGGAGTTAATATAACAAAATCTCATTGAGTTGTCATAAATAGTGGAGTTAATTAAGAAATATCTTTGAGTTGTCTGAAATAGGGGAGTCAATTAAAAACTATCCGGGAAATGTCTGAAATAGTGGATTTAAGAAAAAAATCTCATTCAGTTGCCTGAAATAAGGGAGTTTAATAAAAACAAGGGACAAAATTGTCACAAAACCAGGTTTTCAATTTGAAAAAAGTCTGATAAAGGGAGACAAGTAAAACTGAACTGATTGTTTAAAATTAACCCCCTTTGTCTCAAAATAAAGCTATTTTTAGTCGTGGCGACCTTGACCTTGGAGATCGTGACGTAATTCTTTTGTGCGACACATCGTCCAATGATGGTGAACAAATGTGCCAAATAATGTTAAAATCTCACATTGAATTATATAGTTATGGCCCGGACAAGCTCATTTATGGCCATTTTTACCTTTGAACTAAAAGTGTGACCTTGACCTTAAAGATATTGACGTAATTCTTTTGCATGACACACCGTTTAATAATGGTGAACAAATGTGCCAAATGATTTTAAAATCTGACATTGAACGACAAAGTTATGGTCCGGACAAGCTTGTTCCGCCCGCCCCGCCAGCCGACATTCACTTATCTAATAACCAGTTTTTTCCTTCGGAAAACCTGGTTAAAAATCTCCTTGAGTTGTCATAAAGAGGTGAGTTAATTATGAAATATCCTTGAGTTGTCTGAAATAGTGGAGTTAATAAGGAAATCTTGAGTTGTCTAAAATAGGGGAGTTAATAAGGAAATCTTGAGTAGTCTGAAATAGGGGAGTTTATTAAGAAATCTCCTTCATTTGTTTTAAATAGGGGAGTCTCACTTAATTATCATATTTTTATTTTGAGTTCTATTGCATGACAATAACATCTTAATATTACAAATTCGCAAGTATTTTTAATTGTTTTTTATGCCCTCGGATCGAAAGATCGGGGGTATATTTTTTTTGGCCTGTCTGTCTGTCTGTCATTGTGTCAGTCAGTCATTGTGTGTGTCACAAAACTTAAACCTTGGTTAAACTTTTATAACTTTTGCAATATTGAAGATAGCAACTTCATATTTGGCATGCATATGTATCTCATGGAGCTGAACATTTTAAGTGGTGAAAAATAAAGGTCAAGGTCATCCTTCAAGGTCAAAGGTCAAATATCAATGTTTTTTTTCTTTCCTAAAACTTAAACCTTCGTTAAAGTTTGGTCATAACTTTTTTTTATATTGAACATCGCAACTTGATAATTGGCATGCTTGTGTATCTCATGGAGCTGCACATTTTGAGTGGTGAAAAATAAAGGTCAAGGTCATCCTTCAAGGTCAAATGTCAAATATATGGCTTCAAAGCGGCGCAATAGGGGGCATTGTGTTTCTGACAAACACATCTCTTGTTGTGTGTGGTTTTGTTGTTTTTAAAGATGTCAACAACACATTTTACAACCTAATTTAAGCCCAACTGAAAACATATCAGATACACATAGGTCCAAAGTTAACTTGATTGCTAGGAAAATTCTGATCAGGAGTACATCCATTTCACAAATTCATATAACGAAGGGCTTATAAAGTTCTCGTCATTACAGAATAGGCCCTTGGACTGAGCTGTTGTTAATGTCAAGACTAAAATCAATCAAAGCTAAAACATCTTCCGCAGCTCCACTTACTCCTGCATCTGAAGGACATTGGATCCCATGAGGCTGTTGGTTTGCTCAACTGTGAGGACTTTGAACGCCAGAGAATCCTTCTCATCCTCATCATCCTGCAATATCAAAAAGAATACACTATTGATTATCACAATACTTAAAACTTACAACTCTTTATATGCTATTAAGAAATAAAGAAAATTTTTTGCTTCCATCATCATGAAGTATCATTTTTTAGTTTTTTAGTTTTAACAGGAGTCATTTGGAAACAAATCACTGCATGATCCATGTGCTCAGTCTTCACTGGCTTATAAGGTACAACACTTACTGCCTGAACTGGATTCTGGTAAAGAAAAGACTTCCTTTAACCCTGCACCACTTAGATACGAATTTTTACACATTTGTAGTTACTTAAAAAGTAAAATTTAATAAAAGAACTTTGTTACTAGATTCAAGGTAAAAGGCTTCATTTTCAACCCTTAGATACTGATGAGCAGCAAACAGCATAAAACCTGAACAGTCGGTGAGTTACTCACAGGCTGTTCTGGTTGTATGCTGTTTGCACAAAGCCATTTTCACTTTGCCTCTGAGTGGGAAAGGGTTAACTGGATTCTGGTAAAGAAAACACTTCCTTTAAACAATAAATACTATAAAAGCGCAAAGTATCATCCCAGATAAGCATGTAGAAACTATGCATGGTAATCTGGGACTACAATGTACCCAAAAAAATTAAGTCCCGTTAATTCAGAGCGATTTGTAATGGTAATTTATTTTTTTTATTATTTTTTTTGGAGGGGGGGTAGCGGGCTTGGATTTGGATTTAGGAGAATTGCTGACATAGGAATTGCACCAGTATGTTAAAAGAAATAGAGAATTAGTCGCCAATATTGTACCTGCTGAGAGCTGATGGAGGGAAATGAAATTCCCCAGAACATTCAAATGATTACAAAATTTACAATCTAATTAATATAAATTATTATGAGTCAAGGTATAAAATTGCATGTACAATATAAATATTTAAACCCAAGTCATATTGACTAGGAATTGAGAAAACAAAATTCAAACATAGTAAGTAATTTTCAGAATTAAGCATGTAAGAATTTTATCATAACACACAATAACTTATCTTTGTTTTCCAATAGGCGTTAAGATTTCAAGTCCATCAAAATGCAATTCATATTATACAGTCTCAGCAGTTACAATATATGTATAAATGTATCTTCAGACTCTTATGTTACAGCAGTCAATGTATTGCAATAAAATACCACCTTACAGCAATTTTTATAGCAGTGATTTAAAGGGGCCTTTTCACAGATTGTGCATGTATTGAAGTTTGTCATTATATGCTTTATATTGATAAATGTAAACATCGAATCTAAAAAGCTCCAGTAAAGAACAAGAGCTGTCACCATAGGATGACTTATGCCCGTCCATATACACATGCATGCCAAATATGAAATTGCTATCTGAAGCCACATAGAAGTTATGAGCATTTTTTGAAACCTAAATGCAAAGTGTGACGGACAGACGGACGGACAGATTGACAGTCCGACCACTATATGCCCTCCTTAGGGGGCATAAAAACAAGAATAAAATTAAAGAAAGAAACAAGCGGGCCTGACAGGCCCAAAGTCGCTCACCTGAGATAACAAGATATTATTGGGACAAATCTTCTGGCCAAGTTTCGGAAAATACATGTTGCCTGTTAACAAGGTTTTACTATAGCCATATAAGGAAAAATGCCCCGCCATGCAGCCATGTATTCCAACCAATCGGCATCAATTTTGAACTCTTCCAAGATATTATCAGGATGAATCTTCTGACCAAGATTCATGAAGATCAGACAGTAAATGTGGCCTCTAGAGTGTTAACAAGATTTTACTATAGCCATATCAGGAAAAATGCCCCGCCCCTTGGAAGCTATGTTTTTCAAGCAAACATAATTATTTTCGAATTCATCCAAGATATCATTGAGGCCAATATTCTGACAAACTTTCATGAAGATTGGACAATAAATGTGGCCTCTAGTGTTAAAAAGGATTTACTATAGCCATAATAGCCATATAAGGAAGAATGCCCTGACCCTGGTGGCCATGCTTTTAAAGCAACCAAATCTATTTTCTTACTCATCCAAGATATCATTGGGACAAATCTTCTCACCAAGTTTCCAGATGATCGGAAAATAAATGTGACCTCTAGAGTGTTAACAAGGTTTTACTATAGCCATATGAGGAAAAATGCCCCGCCCCCGTGTTGGCCATGTTTTTCAACCAACCAGCATTATTTTAAAACTCGTCCAAGATATTATTGGGATGAATCTTCTGACCGAGTTTCATGAAGATCAGACTATAAATGAGGCCTGTAGAGTGTTAACAAGATTTTACTATAGCCATATATAGCCATATAAGGAAAAATGCCCCGCCCTTTGGCAGCCATGTTTTTCAAGCAAATTTAACCATTTTTGATTTCATCCAAGATATCATTGGGGCAAATCTTCTGAGCAAGTTTCATGAAGATCGAAAAATAAATGTGACCTCAGAGTGTTAACAAGGTTTTACTATAGCCATATAAGGAAAAATGCCCCGCCCCCTGGCGGCAATGTTTTTCAACCAACCGGCATCATTTTTTAACTGGTCCAAGATATTATTAGGAAGAATCTTCTGACCAAGTTTCATGAAGATCAGACAATTAATGTGGCCTCTAGTGTGTTAACAAGATTTTACTATAGCCATAGCAGCCATATTTTTCAAGCGAACGTAACCATTTTTGAACTCATCCAAGATATCAGTGAGACCAATTTTCTGACAAAAATTGCATGAAGATTGGAAAATAAATGTGGCCTCTAGAGAGTTAACAAGGCAAATGTTGACGTCGCACAACGGACAACGCACGACGGACAAAAGGCGATCACAAAAGCTCACTATGAGCTAAAAAGTAACCCTCAACTGGGCTCGAACCACTTACCCCTGTAGTAAAAGTCTATTTCTTGGACCATGACTCAGACGGCCGTGCTCATACAATTAGTGATTAATTTTATACTTAATATAAGCTATCCCCGTAGTATCACAAAATATAACGACAACAACAGAACTCTCCAAATTATTCAATCGTTTTGTGTCGCAACGCTTTATAATTTTCAAGTTTTTAAATCTTCAAAAAATGCATATAATGGATATTTTAGAGCATGATAAATGTTCAGTATTATTGTTTCTTCACAAATATCATCACTACAACGAAAATTTGCGAATCTAATTTTTTATTTTTTTATTTTGTCAAGGCCCCTTTAATGTCTATCAATATTTTTTTTCAGACCTGTATTATAAATGTTTTTCTTTGATCAATTTATGGCGAGGACACACATTCTAAATAAATCTTAGCAAAACAAGCAGCTGAAATATAATGGAAATGAATGCACAAAGCTGAAGTTTAATGGATAAGAATTCACACTGATGGCAATCTTGATTTGTAAATACAATACATTCTACCACAACTTTTCTGTGAATTGCATTCTCTTGTTTATACTAGACTATGACTAGATGCACCATCTAGAATTCTGTTCACACCTAATGTTTGCATTTTTATACACACGCATTACAAATATTTAATTAGTCTTGCAATGAATATCATTGCAGGTTACCAAAATTATGTTATAAGTATGTCTGGAAATTCATATTGGTATTAAAAAATCTTTAATGATAAAAATTGAATTAGTGCATGAAGATTAAGTTAAATTCAAAATTCATTAAATACGAATACTATATATGTACTAATAACTTAATAAAGACAATATCAGACAGAACTAATTATTTTATATTTAAGTTTATTTTACTGTCAGCTAAATACTAAAGTTACTAGTTATTTAGTTCAGCTTTTCAAAAGCTAAAATATCATTTAAGTATAGATGGGTTTAAGAAGCTCTCTAGCACTCTCTACTCATGTGCCATAGGCTACATATACATACCAACACCTCTGTCTGCTTAATAAATGTAAAAAGAGTTATAAATATTATAAGATTATAAATAAACAACAACCTACAACAGTGAAAATACTAAACATTGTTAATATATCTCAGCTACTGTCATATAGGTCTGTGCTTCTGCGCCATCTCTATTCCACTTTGAGCCATGTGTAATTTTGATCAGCAAGGTATAAATTTGGTGATAAATCATTGCATTAAAAAATTGAAATTATCATCTTTTAGAAGCTATTATTTTGTAAAGATTAAATTTATTGGATATTATAAAAAAAATGTTGGGTAAGTTCCATAAGTGGTAAATCTTTCTTATTCACTATTGTTTGTAATATGTATGAAACAATAAATTATTAAATAGCAACCAACATTCAGATAAGTTAACCCTTTACCACTAAAATACGTATTTTGACACATTTGTAGTCCCTGAGAAAGTTAAATTTGATTAAAATCCTTTCTTACTAGATTCACGTTTTAAAGGCTTCATTTCCAACCCTAAGATATTAATGAGCAGCAAACTGCATAAAACCTAAATAGACTGTGAGTTACTCGCAGGCTGTTCTGGTTTAATGCTGTTTGCACAAAGTCATTTGACTTTGTTTCTGAGTGGGAAAGGGTTTATATACAGATGATTTACTTACTGCAATTTTAAAAACGGGATTTTATAGTACTCACTCAACCTTTATGCTGTATCTTACTAAACACAAGAGGACCGCATAACGGGTGCCAACGCTTGGCTGCGGGTGCAGTATTAAATAAATGAAAGCTTGTCAGAATTTATTTTTTTCGAGGTCACAGTGACCTTGACCTTTGACCTAGTGACCCAAAAATGTGTGTGGCTTGTAGAACTCATCAAGGTGCATCTACATATGAAGTTTCAAAGTTGTAAGTGGAAGCACTTTGATTTTAGAGCCAAGGTTAAGGTTTTAGCACAACGCTGGCGGACGACTGACTGTTAGCTGGTTATGACAATACCTCGCGTTTTCTCCAAAAACAGCCGAGCTAATAAGAGCTATCCATTCATCCAGTAATGCTGGCTATAATTAGTGCAGTTAATGGTAGTTTTGGGAAGGTTTCTGGTGACTGAAAATTTTTATAGACATCCTGGTAGACTTTTTTATGGGCCTGCTCAAAAACTTAATGTTGCACAAAGTCAAATACATTTCAAGTTACAGTGTTGAACTTGGAAGCCAGAAAAGGGGAATTGCATAACTTAAAAATGATTCCATTAAGATAATGTGGAAAGACTTTGTTCAAAAATTAAGTAATATCAGAGATGTAGGTAACACAATGTCTCTGGTGATATTGAATATAACTATCTACCATTTGAGCCCTTTTCCTATTATTGTATTAAATAGTGCAGCTTTGTATTTATAATTATATTTATAAATCAACTTATTAATTTATCAGAACAGTTTCATCATGTTCATTGTAATTATTGTTTTGATAAATTATTATTTGCAATCGGCTACCTCCAATGTCACTCGTTTTCTTCCACCCTTTCCTCCTGAACTCGCAGACAGATTACTAGAAGATCCGCCGCTTTTGCTACCTTTTCCTGATAGTTTTAACTGACTTTTCGATGCCATTTTTATTATTTACGTGTTGCTAAGTTTTATTTACTTTCAATTTGTAGAGAGCACCTGTCCAAGGGACGCAAGTCAGTGAAAGTAGTTATTGTCTACAACGCGGATGTTTTTAAATATCACCCTGGACTTACTCATTAATTAATATATGTATCTTTTAGGTACAACAGCTCGGTGGTATTATAAAATGTATCATATGTGACATACCTTGACCGCTTTGCCCTTTCCCTTCCCCTGAAAAAGAAAATACAGTTAAAACATTATCTTAAATACGTTCCTCTCTCACAGAATGCTTACGTGTTCATTTAACCTTGGAATACACGTTGTATTTCTATAGATTGTTTGCTTTAGCATTGGCGCGGTACAGCATTTCGTATTTCAGACACAATGACGGATTTAAGTTTATTGTGTATTTTTGCGTGATTGCACGATTTAGAAAATCTGCTTACAAATGGTCCATTTTCGTTCTGTTGGTCTGAAGTTTACATGCACATCAAAATAATTAACCGATATAATAGACAACCCTATTTATTATAAATATCTTATAAGTCAACGACATTCGACTCACATACTGTTTATTGCACCCACGTTGAGTCAATTTCATTCTAATTATGAATGATGAAAATGTATAGGGACAATTTGATGAGCGTTAAATAAGGGCGACTTATATCATGAGAAATTTAACCGAAAGCAGACGAGCGCCAGACTTGAAGTGGATGGTCAGATTTACACGTGCACACTCAGGTCCGCTTATTTAGCTTGACAAGATTTTCACGACTTATGATGATACAGGTAACGGTTAATATACGGTACATCGATTTGAGCCTCGTTTTGGAAAAACTGGGATTTATGCGTGTGTATAAAGTGTCGTCCCAGATTAGCCTGTGTAGTCCGCACAGGCTTATCAGGGAAGACACTTTCCGACATTTCATTCAAATGATGCCCAATCTGCACGAAAATACATTCTACGCGGAAAGTGTCGTCCCTAATTAGCATGTGAGAACTTCGAATACTAATCTGGGACGACACTTTACGATAATGCATTAAGGCGGGTTTTATTTACATAACGATAATTCTTTTAATTACTTTGGATTCATCAGTATGAGCTTTTGGAACATTATAACTTATTTGCATATTTAATATTTTTAAACGCGGGGAAGAATTCCATATCTAGCCCACATGTGAACTAATTGCTACGAAACAATTGGTCAATTTACTCGTTGTGTTATTATGCTAGCTTTCTCTCTATGCTCCTTAACTTCGCTTACGGTAATCATAAATTATCGTGTATTGTTGCAGATATCTATAAATTATATGTTATCAAAACAAATAAAACATTCACCGTTTCTGTTTGATATAAGTCGTAGAGAAACGCGGAAAACAAATAACTAACCTTTTTGCTCATCCCTTTCTTGTCAAATATGACTTATCGAAGCAACGTGCCTGAAAACAAATTCACTTTTTTTCACAAATAAGGTTAGCAACGAGGTCGAATTCACGTTACAACGTTTTATTATTTAACAACGTCAGCTTTGTTTTGAAGTTACTACGTCATGATAGTTATGACCTCATTCAGAGCTGTTATTGGTGAATGGTAAGTCAAGCAACGACGTCATCTTACTAACTGACGCCTTTCAGCGCGAATACTCATGCGATTATGACTTCCACGGCTCCTGAACGTCTGAACGCCATCTATTGTGATCTTAAAGGAACTGTTTCCAGTTTGGCACAGCTTGGCAAAATGACAATTAAAAAAAGTCACAGATTCAAAAAAAGAATGCACGTAATGTATTCAATCAAGCTAAATTACATTCCTGTCAAAGAAAAACGATTCAAATATAGCGTCTACGTGTATTAATGATAATCTTTAATCGAAATTTTAAAAATAATAAAGCAAAAATATGTATTACAGGCATAGCATTTTAACTTCAAGACACATGATGAAATTTAGCTTGGTGTAATGGTATCTTTTGGCTTCTGGAGGTCGCGGGTTCGATCCTTCAGGCACGTTTTTATATATTTTTATATGTTCATTTTAAATAAAATTATTTAAAACTATTCCGAATATAAGAGTTGTGTTACTTGAATAATTTGATGTTAGAATTTTAATAAAAAAATCTGTTAACAAAGTCACTTTAATGAATCCTTCTTTGCTATGCAACCGTTGAAGATTTAGTGGAAACATAGAGATATGATTGGATCTCATGAAACGACCTCAATCATATAACCCTATTGTATCTGGACGACCATTTTGCTAATTACAGGTAATTATTGACTGCATTTCATCCGTAATATGGGGTTAAAGGCGATTAATGTATTAACCTATTTTACTCATACAATTACAGCTTATCAAAATTAAACTGTTTAAAATGTTATTTTTAGGTTATAAATAGGAACTTGAACAGTTGATGATATAATTATACAAGTTGAATGTAAAGTTGTTTGTTTAAAATAAAGTGCACCGAATGTCTGTTATACATAATTATGAATTTAATCTATGTAAGATAATGACAACGTGTGTTTCTTGCATTAAAATATTTTTTTAAATACTTACAGATTGGCGATTTAAAATTCTAATGTTCCACTGTAGAATGAAAAACACACACAATCTTTTATGTGTTAAGGTTAAGTATCCACAGTCAACATGTAAACAATGGAGCACAGTAATGGTAATGCCACCGTCTTTGATTCATTTAAAGGGAAAGTCGCCACAGATTCATGCATTAAACTTCAAGTTTATTTTAGTTGAAGTCAAGATTGGATTGCTTAAGACTCATGTAACGCTGCATTGACTTTAGTAAACCGGTGTTTACAGACTGACTAATAAATAACAAACCAACATAACGTACAGATGGACAATTTTAAATCAAATAATGTACGAGTCGGAATTCTGATACAGAGTACTAAAGGATCAGACAGCAAAAGCGTTACTCGGCCTAATTTGATTCTAACATGATTTTAAAAAATTCATGCAAATTACATATACTTGTTCTTTTTTTACGTTGTTCAACCCCATCCGTGACCTCTTGTTTGCAAGGCGGGCACCATATCAACTGCAGCAGTACGACCTGAATATGTTTATAAAGTGGTGTAATTAAATAGATTTAGTCGGATAAGTATTGCAATTAAAAATTCTTTCACTTGAATATTATTGTTTTTAATGTGCTCACAAGCTATATAAAATCAAATAGCGTTTTTATCGCTATTTATCGTAGTATATCCCTTTAGAACTCGTCAACGGCCTTGCATATATAGTGATATAGATACGGGGCGCTTTGTATGGTCATATTGATTGAGATAAAGTTTATTAAAACAAGATTTCTTTTATTGCTTACCCTTTAAGCGCTTCAATGGCCAAAATCTACACCAATATTGACTTTAATTAAAATGGTCGTAAATTAAGTTACATGAAACGCAAGATCGCGTTTGCGTTAATAATTACAAAATCAACGAGGAATTGAATCCGTCTTGTAAAGAATGCGTGAAATCTTTTATGTTCTGCTAAGTAGATACCATCGTTTCTTGCATTAATGTAACAGAGCTAACGCAAACATAGTTACGGGCTGTTGAAATTATATGTTATCAGTGCATTTTAAAATAGATCTGAATTCCGAATAATACACATGCAGGCCACCGCGAAGCTGGTCTGTATTAAAACAGGGTTTATAACTTGAATAAACAATTACATTAGTTTTCTGTTGCCATTTTTGCTCATGGGAGGAAGGAGGTGCCATACTATTAAAACAAGTGCGTGTAGAATTAAATGAGCCTCGTATATTGGGAAAACTGGGACTAATCCATGTGCGTCAATTGTCGTCCCATATTATCCCGTGCAGTCCGCAAAGGCTTATCAGGGACGACACTTTCCGCCTTTATGAAATTTTCCGTTAAAACAATGTATCTTTTAAAAGAATGTTAGGTGAAGGCGAAAAGTGTTGTCCCTGTTTAGCTAGAGTCCCTAAAGGCTACTTTGGGACTACACTTTACGCACATGCGTAAAACCAAGTTTTCCCAGACCGAGGCTCAATTATATAGGCATCCTTGTGCTGCACGTGAATGTTGTAAAACCTAGCACACAACACACACATGTGCTGTGCAAGTAGGAAAGGTCCACAGGCCCGTACCCAGGCCATGGGCCCAGGGGCCCGGGCCCCCCCAGCTGGCTTTCGAACTATGATTTTTTTTTTAATAATCGGCCCACTGCAATTTTTTCTCTCGTGCAAGGGCCCACAGTATACTTTCCCTCAAAACAAACGAGCAGCTATGTTTTATTGTCCCTGATAAACAAGGGGATTAACGCTCGCCAATCGAGATAAGCCTCTAGGCAATGTTTTCTTATCGCCTTGTACACACATCCTCGATCAGTCCCCCATTGTGATCATGAATGCTTCATCTATCGATGGTTGATGTAACATGTATTTTGATACGTGCAGCGAATGGAAGCTACTGCTACAGGAGTTCGTAGACTATGGTCTGATAATTGCCGTCGCAAGTTTTTTTTTTCTTCTTTGATTAGGCCCTAGACGTATTTTTCCCTTCTAAAAGTTTTTTTTGAAACCTTTTATTGTGAATTTTTTTAAGGTCCCAATATATACTTTTTGCATTGAGAATAGGGCCCTGAATTTGAACCGGAACAAAACACTGACAAAGGTATTAAAACTGAGTATTTATAATTTTTGAAAGGAAATCACTGAAAAAGACTACGATGAGATAGTTAACATGTTTGTTTAAAAGAAAAACAGATTCATAAATTTGCCGAGCAACAGATAAGAATTTGGCAGAATTCAGTATTGAAAATAATTGAGTACCGAGAATTGAGTAATATCAACCTATTATGGCTCATTGGTAAAAAAATGAAAATTGAAACAACAAATCGGTCTTATTACTATATAAGTTAACCTGATCCAGTGTAGAAAAATATTGTATAATTAAATTATCTCTTTCCTTGAATTTGATTAAAAACAGTAAGATATGTTAAATTGATTATTTAAGACTTTCATTATTTCCCCAAATAATTAGGCGTTTCGCGCATTTTTTTTCATCAAAAAAGAAGAGGTCTTTCCCAAAAAATCAGATTTAAAAAAAACCTGTGACGTTATTGATATGTGAAAAAAATGGTGGAAGCAATACGAGAGTTGATGTGGATAATCGTCAGTTTAAACCTGTAAGTTTCGGATATCTAAAGCTTTTCATATTGTTGTGAATTCACACCAATGTTTAAAGTTTAAGACTTCCGAAATATGCTGATTTACTTGTTATATTCCATTTATTCATATCACAAAATACGTTTTTTATAAGCATTAAAATTCACCTTGCAAAGTGCCAAATTAAAAAAAGTATATATAAAGAAAGGGGGGACCCCTCCTAAACCCTCCCCGGTTGGGCCCCCCCAGTAAAAAAATCCTGGGTACGGCCCTGGTCCAGGATGCAAAGACCTGTACGTGGGTCAGACAAACAAACAGCTTGAGTGGTTGTATTTAAGCTGTTGTCGTTTTCCAGCTAACCGGTTGCGATTGGCCTGTCAATACCATAAGTGTTTGTATACATTTGCTGCACTATTTTATTGCTTCGATTAACATGTATGCTTCTCTGAAGAAAAAAACACACACAATGATTTTACTAAGCATAGTTAAGCATAGATAAACTGAACTTTAAAATACAAAAAATAAATATTTAATAGTATGGAGATTATAAAAAATATAATTTTTTGATAGACCTAATACCGGGTTTTACAGAAACCCGAGATCGGATGTAAAACATGGCTCGATGTCGGCCCGACATTCGCATTTAGCCGTCCTCCGTAAGTCCACTTACATTTGAAAAATTCCAAAAATTGACTTCGTCTGCTTCCACTAAAGCGGTTTTCTCTGTTAATTGGCTTCAATTTTGTTAATAAACGATAAATATGTGCTACAACACATGATTTTCATATAAACATGTTTTATGCAGTTTATAGTACAATTACATTAATTATTTTTCGTTCGTTTTACACGTTTTTTATATAATGAAAAAAGCAAATGTTTGCATTTAGTTTATTTACATGTACAAATTATAGGATGTTTTTTTTTATAAGTAACAACACAACTAAAGAAGAATGACGCAGATTTATACGTATCAGTTGCTGATGAATTAGAAGATCAGTCAAGGACACCTTAGGTATTACATCTTTTTAATGAATTATTGTATTGCTCGACAGTCTGGGTTATCTGTCTGTCGCTTCAATATTAATGCGAATGAAACAATAAAACAAATGTGACGTCGGTACTATTTTTGGCCAATGTTATTCATGTGGCATTATTCGCTAGATATTGGGTCACTGTCGCTCGATTGTGTCATTGTCGGCTCGGGTATTACTTAAATGTACCCCGTGTACGGAAAATATTCTAAAACGTACCCGGAAATTCTAACGCTTAATTGGTCGTTGTCGGCTTTTAAAAGATTAATAAGATTCATATTTTTGTCTATATTTTGAAAAATGTCCTCTATATTATCGAAACTCGTATTCAAAAAAGCATTTTGAGGAAGCTTTTTTTCCAAGAGAATTTTGTTTCGTATTTCGTAACGCGTTTAACGACGTCGGATTTTAGGCGGGAATAAACTCGGGTACAGTCTAAATTGTCCGGGTACGTGTTAGTATATTTTCCGTACCGGAGTACATTTAAGTATACTTAAGAGTACCAGACGTACATGTAAGTAGTACCCGAGCCGACAATGACCAATCGAGCGTCACTGTCGGATGAATATTCAAATGCAATTTCCAATTTCTATGTTATTTCAATAGAATGAAATTTTAGCCTATGCTTCTAAAGACGAAATACAGTAGCTTACAATAAAGTCGATTCATTATTGATTATATATCCAATATAAAAGTAAGATTTTATTTTAGTCATATTATTCACTGTGTTTGATACAGCTTTTACTTTCTTTGTGAGTCACAAGCAACGCCTGGTATTTTTCTGTTTTCTTTTTCTTTCCAATGCTTTTTTGGGTGAAAACGTCATTTAAAGTGTTTATTTCAACGAAAAGGAGCAATTTGGCGCTAAATAAATTTTAACTTACAGTATATTCAGTTATTATTTTCAATTCCATCTTCACACTGAATTTAAGATAAATTTATTAGCAAGTAGCACTATTGAAAAAGCAAGAATGTGCAAAAAAAAAAATTTTTTTTTTTGGGGGGGGGGGTAGAACTTTCCCGTACCTGTCTTTTTCCGAGTATGCGTGTTATTCATTTGATCTGTTGTTTTTAATGACACCCGGAAGCTAGCGAACAATCTTTAACGCCGCATTCTAATGTGATTTCAAGCGCTTACATTACATAACTGAAACGAGCGTTTTGTGAATGCTTAAAACGTGTGGTCCAAAATGTAAACACAAGTAAAAAGAATAGTTTCGTTATTGTTCTTTGAGGTGGTGACATGCCTGAAGGTTTATTTATATGTTTTCAATAATAAATAAATTCAATGCATTATTTAAATGCGTCTCGTTTCATCATTCATAACTGAAAATAATGTTCAACATTTGTAGATATGCCCTTGAACATAGGGACCTGTCATACAAAAAAATATTTTTTTTATATGATATATAATGTCTATATATGTCTATATGAGGCGCCCCACTCACATAGGCCACACCCACCCAAATTTGCCTTTTACTAAAACTTCTTCATGTCTACACCAATTCACTTCTAATTGATACTGAACTTCTCTTATGACAATACGGTCTATCTCAACTATGCATGGCCCAATTACCAACCCTGGGGCGCCCCACCCAAATAGGCCACACCCACACAAAATTGCCTTTTACTATAATTTCTTAATTTCTACACCGATTCACTTCTAATTGATACTGAACCATTCTTATGACAATACGGTCAATCTCAACTATGCATAGCCCCATTACAAACCCTGGGGCGCCCTGCCCACATAGGCCACACACACCCAAAATTGCCTTTTACTATAATTTCTTCATTTCTACACCGATTCACTTCTAATTGATAATGAACTTCTCTTATGACAAAACGGTCAATCTCAACTATGCATGGCCCCATTACCAACCCTGGGGCGCCCCTGGGTCAAACATGCTGTGTGGGGATGCGCGTCGGCCTCTGCCGCGCCATTTCTAGTTAATAATAATTCCATTCTTGAAATATATTTTTAATAGGTTTTTATTATCCCCACGCTTTTTGAAAAAAAGGTGGGGATATTGTGGTTATCTCCGCCGTCCGTCCGTCCGTCTGTCTGTCTGTCCGTCCGTCCTGGCCACTATCTCCTCCTACACTAAAAGCACTAGAACCTTGAAACTTACACACATGGTAGCTATGAGCATATGTGCGACCCTGCACTATTTGGAATTTTGATCTGACCCCTGGGTCAAAAGTTATAGCGGTTGGGGTGGGGCCGCGTCAGAAATTATCACTCATTTTTTTAGGTTATTTTACATTTACTTCTTTATTTCTACACCGATTCACTTCAAATTGATACTGGACCTCTCTTATGACAATACGGTCAATCTCAACCATGCATGGCCCCATTCCCAACCCTGGGGCGCCCCGCCCACATAGGCCACACCCACCAAAAATTTCCATTTACTATAATTTTTTCATTTCTACACGGATTCACTTCAAATTGATACTGAACTTTTGTTATGACATTAGGGTCAATCTCAACTATGCATGGCCCCAATCCCAACCCTAGGGCGCCCGCCCACATAGGCCACACCCACCAAAAAATTCCATTTACTATAATTTTTTCATTTCTACACGGATTCACTTCAAATTGATACTGAACTTCTCTTATGACATTAGGGTCAATCTCAACTATGCATGACCCCATTACCAACCCTGGGGCCCCGCCCACATAGACCACACCCACCCAAAATTGCTTTTACTATAATTTCTTCATTTCTACACCGATTCACTTTTAATTGATACTGAACTTCTCTTATGACAATACGGTCAATCTCAACTATGCATGGCCCCATTACCAACCCTGGGGCGCCCCGCCCACATACCGGTAGGCCACACCCACCCAAAATTGCCTTTTACTATAATTTCTTCATTTCTACACCGATTCACTTCAAATTGATACTGAACCTCTCTTATGACAATACGGTCAATCTCAACTATGCATGGCCCCATTACCAACCCTGGGGCCCCGCCCACATAGACCACACCCCCCCAAAATGGCCTTTTATTATAACTTCTTCATTTCTACACCGATTCACTTCTAATTGATTCTGAACTTCTCTTATGACAATACAGTCAATCTCAACTATGCATGGCCCCATTACCAACCCTGGGGCGACCCTGGGTCAAACATGCAGCGTGGGGATACGCGTCGGCCTGTGCCGCGCCATTTCTAGTTATCCCCACGCTTTTTGAAAAAAAGGTGGGGATATTGTGGTTATCTCCGCCGTCCGTCCGTCTGTCTGTCCGTCCGTCCTGGCCACTATCTCCTCCTACACTAAAAGCACTAGAACCTTGAAACTTACACACATGGTAGCTATGAGCATATGTGCGACCCTGCACTATTTGGAATTTTGATCTGACCCCTGGGTCAAAAGTTATAGCGGTTGGGGTGGGGCCGCGTCAGAAATTATCACTCATTTTTTTAGGTTATTTTACATTTACTTCTTTATTTCTACACCGATTCACTTCAAATTGATACTGGACCTCTCTTATGACAATACGGTCAATCTCAACCATGCATGGCCCCATTCCCAACCCTGGGGCGCCCCGCCCACATAGGCCACACCCACCAAAAATTTCCATTTACTATAATTTTTTCATTTCTACACGGATTCACTTCAAATTGATACTGAACTTTTGTTATGACATTAGGGTCAATCTCAACTATGCATGGCCCGAATCCCAACCCTGGGGCGCCCGCCCACATAGGCCACACCCACCAAAAAATTCCATTTACTATAATTTTTTCATTTCTACACGGATTCACTTCAAATTGATACTGAACTTCTCTTATGACATTAGGGTCAATCTCAACTATGCATGGCCCCATAACCAACCCTGGGGCCCCGCCCACATAGACCACACCCACCCAAAATTGCCTTTACTATAATTTCTTCATTTCTACACCGATTCACTTCAAATTGACATTGAACTTCTCTTATGACAATACAGTCAATCTCAACTATGCATGGCCCCATTACCAACCCTGGGGCGCCCCGCCCACATAGACCACACCCACCCAAAATTGCCTTTTACTATAATTTCTTCATTTCTACACCGATTTACTTCAAATTGATACTGAACCTCTCTTATGACAATACGGTCAATCTCAACTATGCATTGCCCCATTACCAACCCTGGGGCCCCGCCCACATAGACCACACCCGCCCAAAATTGCCTTTTACTATAATTTCTTCATTTCTACACCGATTCACTTCAAATTGATACTGAACTTCTCTTATGACAATACGGTCAATCTCAACTATGCATGGCACAATTACCAACCCTGGGGCGCCCTGCCCACTTATGTCACACCCACCCAAAATTGCCTTTTATTATAACTTCTTCATTTCTACACCAATTCACTTCTAATTGATGATGAACTTCTCTTATGACAATATGGTCAATCTCAGCTATGCATGGCCCCATTACCAACCCTGGGGCACACCTAGGTCAAACATTCGGCGTGGGGATACGCGTCGGCCTCTGCCGCGCCATTTCTAGTTATCTATTGTGGTTATCACCGCCGTCCGCCTGTTTGTCTGTCTGTCTGTCCTGGCCACTATCTCCTCCTACACTATTAGCACCACAACCTTGAAACTTAAACACATGGTAGCTATGAGTATTTGTGCGACCCTGCAATATTTGGAATTTTGATCTGAACCCTGGGTCAAAAGTTACGGGGGTTGGGGTGGGGCCGGTCAGAGATTTTCACTCATTTTTTTAGGTTATTTTACATTAACTTCTTTATTTCTACATCGATTCACTTCAGATTGATACTGAACCTCTCTTATGACAATACTTTCAATCTCAACTATGTATGGCCCCATTACCAACCCAGGGCCACCCTGCCCACATAGACCACTGCCACCAAAAATTGCCTTTTACTATAATTTCTTCATTTTTACACCAATTCACTTCAAATTGATACTGAACCTCTCTTATGACAATATGGTCAATCTCAACTATGCATGGCAAAATAACCAACCCTGGGGCGCCCCGCCAACATAGACCACACCCACCCAAAATTGCCTTTACTATAATTTCTTCATTTCTACACCGATTCACTTCAAATTGATACTGAACCTCTCTTTTGACAATCCGGTCAATCAACAATGCATGGCCCCATTACTAACCCCGGGGCGCCCCGCCCACGTAGACCACACCCACCCAAAATTGTCTTTTACTATAATTTCTTCATTTCTACACCGATTCACTTCAAATTGATACTGAACCTCTCTTATGACAATACGGTCAATCTCAACTATGCATGGCCCCATTACCAACCCTGGGGTGCCCCACCCACATAGACCACACCAATCCAAAACTGCCTTTTACTATAATTTCTTCATTTCTACACCGGTTCACTCCAAATTGATACTGAACTTCTCTTATGACAATACGGTCAATCTCAACTATGCAAGGCCCCATTACCAACCCTGTGGCGCCCCGCCCTAATAGGCCACACCCACCCAAAATTGCCTTTTACTATAATTTCTTCAATTCTAGACCGATTCAATTCAAATTGGTACTGAACTTCTCTTATGACAATACGGTCAATCTCAACTATGCATGACCCCATTACCAACCCTGGGGCGCCACGCCCTCATAGGCCACACCCACCCAAAATTGCCTTTTACTATAACTTCTTCATTTGTACACTGATTCACTTCTAATTGTTACTGAACTTCTCTTATGACAATACGGTCAATCTCAACTATGCATGGCCCTATTACGAACCCTGGGGCGCCCCTGGGTCAAACATTCGGCATGGGGATACACGTCTGCCTCTGCAGCGCCATTTTTAGGTATTTTTGTGACGGGTCACTATGCATTTGAAGACTTTTAGTTTAGCTTGGCCATATCTTTAAATTTCATTTTCCATCTTTGTGTTGTGACTTCATGATGTTGATTAATAGAGTGATTAGAAAATGTAAAGTAGTTTAAATTGGAAATTTTCATTTTTTTATCTGTTTAGAAATATACATGTGTATGTTACATCAGTCCCTCAATCTGTGAATAAGTTTGTTGCCAACTGTCATGAATTGTGAAAAATATATATGTGACATTAACTAGGGCTGGATTGGTCATTGTCAGCTCAGGTACTACTTAAGTAAGTCCATATAAATGGACTCCCTGAGCCTTTGGTAATTTTTGCTGTGACGGCTCTGGGAGTCCAAAATTATGCACCCCTTCATAAACAAAAAGTTCTGAAGTTCACTGCAGCTGATCAGTGCGCATCACTAAACAGGCGTCGTTCATGACAAAAAAAGGAAAGCAATGCATAAACTTAAAAAACACATTAAATTTATCTCAATTGAAACCTATGGAAGTTTTTCGTGACTTAACAAAAAAAATCACATTAAATTTACATAAATAGCAAGCTACAGACATTATCCTTTGAATGAACCCTTTAAAAACACTCTTTAAGTACTCTTTAAGTATACTTTCATGTATCCTGGGTAAGGAAAATATACTCAAATGTACCGGTACCCAGGAATTATAACGCTAAATTGGTAGTTTTTGGCTTTTTTTATGCTCCCCCAAAATTTATTTTGGGGGGAGCATACAGTCGCGGCTTCGTCTGTCCGTCCGTGTGTCCGTCCTTGTACAATTTTTGTCCGGGCTATTTCTAAGAAACTAATGACCGGAATGCAATGAAACTTTATAGGACGCTTCACTACCAAGAGGAGATGTGCATATTATGAGCGGGTTCTGGTTGGATGATTTTTTACAGAGTTCTGGCCCTTTGAAATTTTCCATTAACTATACATGTAGTGCATTTCTTGTCTGGGCTATTTCTCAGCAACAAATGAATGGATTTAATGAAACTTTATGGGAAGCTTCACTACCAAGAGGAGATGTGCATATTATCAGCGGGTTCTCGTCAGATGATTTTTCACAGAGTTATGGCCCTTTGAAATTTTCCGTTTTACATATAGTGCGATTTTTTCCGGGCTATTTCTCAGCAACTAATGACTGGAATTCAATGAAACTATATAGGAAGCTTCACTACCAAGAGGAAATGTGCATATTATCAGCCGGTCCTCGTCGGATGATTTTTCACAGAGTTATGGCCCTTTGAAATTTTCCATTGTACATATAGTGCAATTCTTGTCAGAGCTATTTCTCAGCAACTTATTACGGGAATTCAATGAAACTTTGTGGGAGGCTTCACTACCAACAGGAGATGTGCATATTATCAGCCGGTTATGGTCGGATGATTTTTCACAGAGTTATGGCCCTTTGAAATTTTCTATAAACTGTACGTATAGTGCAATTCTTGTCCGGGCTATTTCTCCCCAATTACTGACAGGAATTCAATGAAGCGTTATGGGAAGCTTAACTACCGTGAGGAGATGCGCATGTTATTTGTGGGTTCTGGTTAGATGATTTATTTAGAGAGTTATGGCCCTTAGAAATTTTTAAGTTGCTTAACCATCCATCGTATTATTTTGTCCAAAGTTATACCCCTCAAGACATTTCCTTTTATCTGTAATATAGTGCAATATTGTGACAAAAACCCTTTGGGGAGCATCACCCGTCTCCGACGGTTTCTTGTTTTTCAAATTAATAAGTTCATATTTATGTCATTATTTTGTTAAATGGCCTCCCTATAAAAGAAACATGTACTCATTAAGCATGGGGGCGGGTTTCGTTCAAATAAAATTTTATTTTGTATTCCGTATTGTGTTTTATGACATCAGATTTTGGTTGGGAATAAAACTTGGGTATAGTCGAAATTGGCCGGTATGTTTTAATATATATAAATATACTTAAGAGAACCCAGGGTACATTATAGTAGTTACCAAACAGACAATTACCAATCAAGCTTAACTAGGAACTATCTGTAGAGACAGATATTATACACAGGACAACACAAATAATGCTTTATATTTGAATTGATGTTTTCTGTTTTGCAGAATAACAGATGTGGTGCTTTCAGGCCTGAGAGTTTGAAGTTGAAACCTTCCTAAATAGCAAAAAATAATTAATAGTTATTTAAATTATTATTTAACGCACATCAAGTTGAAAAAAATGTTGGCAGTAAGGTCAAATGTGCAGAATCTGCTGAGAACACAATGTTTGGCATCATGTTACAAGCACCGTCGTTTTTATAAGCGCATCAAAGGACCATCAAAACCTGTGAAAACTGTTGGACTAGGCAGGAGGAAAACCATTGTATATGAGCAGCCTGGTATTGTGCAACCCCCCACTGCCAAGGAGCTGTTCAAGCCCATGGCGGTTGAGCCCAGGAGGGAAGATGCTGACAACCTTGGAGAGGAGATTGTTGGCGCACTATCAAGAGGTGAGAATTTTCATTGTTACATGCCATTGGCAGAAATAAGATTGTACAAGTTAACGTACTGCAATCAATTGTTAAACTGGGAATTCTCTAATTCTTCAAGTTGATGCAAACCAGCTTTTTATATATGTGCCTTGTTCTGTGAAATCTGGGCTTACTGCATGTGCGTAAAGTGTCGTCCCAGATTAGCCTGTGCAGTCCGCACAGGCTAATCCGGGACGACACTTTCCGCCTAAACTAGATTTTTTGCTAAAAAGAGACTTTATTTAAACGAAAAATGTCATAAAAGCGGAAAGTGTCGTCCCTGATTAGCCTGTGCGGACTGCACAGGCTAATCTGGGACGACACTTTAAGCACATGCATTAAGCCCAATTTTCTTAGAACACGACACACATTATGGCTTTCAATTGAGCCTCTCTCTGGGGAAATTGAGCTTGATGCATGTGCATAACCCTTTGCCAATTAGATATGTATTTTTACGCATTTTAAGTCCCTAAGAAAGTTTAATTTAATTAAAGACCTTTCGTACTAGATTCAAGTTTTAAAGGCTTCATTTCCAACCCTTAGATACTGATGAGCACAAAACAGCATAAAACCTGAACAGACTGCGAGTTTCTCACAGGCTGTTCTGGTATTATGCTGGTTGCAAAAGCCATTTTCACTTTGCTTTTTATAGGGTAAAGGGTTTAAGTTTCTTCCCAGATTTTCCTGTGCAGTCCCCAAAGGCTTAACAATAACAGGGACAACACTATCTGCCTAGACTTTCATTTAAAAGAGACTGGGTTTGAAAGAAACTATCCATAAAAGCAGAAAGTGTTGACCCTGATTAGCTTACACAGGCAAATCAAAGTTGACACTTTCTTCATAGACTTTATTTCAGTGTGAGAGACCTCATTTAAATGGAAAATCCATAAAAGCAGAAAGTGTTATCCCTGATTAGTCTGTGCGGACTGCGCAGGCTAATATGGGATGACATTACGCACATAAATTAAGCTCTGTTTTCCCTAAGCAAGGCTCACATGTTTGTTCTGTTCATTTCTGGTAACATATGATAACATAACAGTACATGTTTCAGGAAGCATTGCCTCGATCTTGAAGAAATTTGTTATTGATAAATCAGTGGAAACTCTGGCACAGACCAACAAAGTCACTGGTAAGAGGAATCACATACATGTACTGCATGGAGTTTAGTTTAGTGTGTTGAGAAAAATGGGATTGTATACTGTCTATGTATATTGTGTATTATTTTGCCTGTGGCCTTTATTTGCTTGTGTAAAAAAAATTGAGTTTTTTAGTTTGGTATTAAAGAATAACGACATACATTATACTGCAGGGAGTTTTATGTTTTTTGACAACTGAGAGCTTTAATTTCCTTAAAAGGAAATTGGGATCTGATTGTCAAATTTTGTACCCGTAACTTGCACTGTTTTATAAATTGAATCTAAATCATAGCCTAAAATACACTGTTTTTATCTTATGCTACCACATTGTATCATTTAACTTTGATCTTATTAATTGTTTACTGTAAAAACATTAATATTTGTCTTCATGAAATGTTGTTATTAAAAAAACAAAAAATATTGTGGGCACTTGAAAATGGAATAATCCAACTATATCATAACAAGCAATATTCTCTACCAAAGATTCATAGGATGCCCCTTTGCAATATAATTACCATGTAAATGTGTGGCTCTCTGGGAAAAAGGCTTTTAATGCAGGTACGGAAAGTGTCATCCCAGAATAGCTTGGGCACAAGCTAATCAGGGACGGCATTTTACGCTTTAATGGAAATTTTTTGTTTTGCTAAACAAAAATTCATACTAGGCAGAAAGTGTTGTCCCTGAGTAATTAATCTGGTACGACACATAACGCATATGCAATTAGTACCATTTTTCCATAGCGCTGCTCAACTGTTTTATTAGGTGACCTGTACCAGCAGTGCCTTGAGAGTTTCACCAAGTACTGTCTGGTGTCCAAGCCTCTCTCTATCACACTGCACATTGTCTTCAAGGATATCGAGGCTGGCGCAGGTAAGGCAAGGTTTTAGTCTGGTACCTCCCCTAAATACAGCCCAATATGTGTACAGCAGCCTGTCAAACTGTGACCAAAGTCGCTGTTGTAGGTACAGTAGGTGGTCGCTAAATTTATGTTACCACTTTTCAGGGGCAGCACAATTTACCCAAATACACCCAAATACACCCTAATACTACCCAAATACTCATATTTTTTACTCATTATGGCATGTTTGTCCATATTTTTGGACGTTTTTATGTCCCCCGACACTATAGTGGGGAACATTTTGTTTTTGCCCTGTCTGTTGGTTTGTTTGTTGAATTGTTGGTTTGCGTCAAACTTCAACATTTGGCATAACTTTTACAATATTGAAGATAGCAACTTCATATTTGGCATGCATGTGTATCTTATGGAGCTGCCCCTTTTTAGTGGTGAAAGGTAAAGGTCAAGGTCATCCTTCAAGGTCAAAGGTAAAATATTCAGGTCAAAATTGCTCTTTTAATATAAACTTTTGCAATATTGCAGATAGCAACTTGATATTTGGCATGCATGTGTATCTCATGAAGCTGCATACTCTGAGTGGTTAAAAGTCAAGGTCAAGGTCATCCTTCAAAGTCAGAGGTCAAATATATGGGGGACATATTGTTTCAGAAAGACAACTTGTTAATCCATATGTTTTACTTTTTTTTAATCAAGTGAATTAAAATTAATGATTTTGTGCTGATTAGAAGTCATTAGGGTTAGAGTTAGGGTTAGGTTTTTAATTCTTAAGATACCACATTTTTCTTAATATTGCGGCACTTGATTAAAGAAGTCCAAAATTATGGACAAACATGCCATATTAAGTCA
The DNA here is from genome assembly GCF_020536995.1 of Dreissena polymorpha. Classification (NCBI taxonomy): domain Eukaryota; kingdom Metazoa; phylum Mollusca; class Bivalvia; order Myida; family Dreissenidae; genus Dreissena; species Dreissena polymorpha. The sequence goes on from NC_068362.1 coordinate 25,804,902, forward strand.
AAATAATGAGTATTTGGTAGTATTTGGGTGTATTTGGGTAAATTGTGTATTTGGGTTAATTTTGTATTTGGGTTAATTGTGTATTTGGGGGGTGTATTTGGGTGTATTTGGGTAAATTGTGCCAACCACTTTTTAGATGGTCATTGCTGCCTTTAAAATCAGTGAGACCTATTCACTGGCAAATTTTTTTTGCATTTTGCTTAATCATTGGAAAAGAAATATTGACTATTCTAACCACAGCCATGTTGAAACACTTATAAACCAGACAGTGAAGAACTGGCAATTACAACTCATTGTTTATGCAAGATTTATTATTCCTATTGCATGTAAAATTAATGTGTACGCTAGAAACAATGGCTAGTCACAAAATTCAGGGGTTTTTTTGCTTGATTTTATAGCCGAAATTCGGCTATGTTCCCAATCCCAAAAAGTATACTTTTTTCCCAAAATGTGGCAAAAAATTCCCAATTTCCAAAAAAAAAAAAAAATTTTTTTTTTTTTTAGAAAGAAGTGTCTAATGCGTTTTTTTATCTCAATTATAGTTCAATTACATCTAACAAAGTATTATATGATTTTGATCTTTTTATTTGATTGATTATAAAGAGTTATATCAAATTTAGTATTTCCCTAATCAGTGGACTTTTTCGTTTGGAATAAAAAGGGCTAATGAATTTATTTTCCCAATTTCATGAAAATGCCGATAAAATTCCCAATTCCAAAGCCATGGGCTATCGTCCCAAAAAGTGGGAAAAAAACCCTGAAATTGTCCGAGTCAAATGTGTTCTTCCTCAGAGGCATCTGCGGAATGGTCTTGTTAAGGTAAATATTCAACATCTACATATCAAAGTTTCAGCTTTAGGAATTCAATTGAAACTTCACATATGTGTTCAATTATATTGTTTGAGGTCACAAACCATGTTCTGTAAGTCTGACCTGCAGTTTAGCTGAATTAAACCCCTTTTTGTACGTAAAGAATTGGTTAACCTTGGACATTTCCTTATCACTGTTTCTTCTACAGGTATTCAATTTTAAATTCATGCATGTAATTAAGGTCATTGTTTATGATCACTGACCAAGTTCCATAACTCTGACCTTCAACTTAGAACCGTTATGCCCCATTTTTGTGCAGGAAATTTGTTGAGGTTAATGTGTAACCCTCCATATCATGGTGAGGTTAATGTGTAACCCTCCATATCATGGTGAGGTAAATGTGTAACCCTCCATATCATGGTGAGGTTAATGTGTAACCCTCCATATCATGGTGAGGTTAATGTGTAACCCTCCATATCATGGTGAGGTTAATGTGTAACCCTCCATATCATGGTGAGGTTAATGTGTAACCCTCCATATCATGGTGTCTACGAAAGATATTCAATCGAAACTTCAACTGGAACTTTTTTTCAATAAAGAAATTCCTGACATTTTTGCACTTGCTCATTGAAGCTCAGGGACAACCTGGACAATATTGACATTACCGGTACTTGCGTTTGCTTAACTACCAACACTCATGGTTTATCAATGGTTTCATATATATGTTTGATTATAGGCCATGTTACAGACCTATTCCCATTTTTCCTGGACCATGCCAAGCAGGTGTTCCCTCATATCGAGTGCATGGACGAACTTCGACAGATCAGCAACCTCTCTGACCCTACGACATGGTAATGAGCCTAAATCAATAGGTTAAAATCAACTTATTGCACTTGAAACATTGCAAAATGAGTGGACCTATACGCAAAAAAAAGTTTTTTTTTAAATTTGAGTTATCAATTGCTCATGACAAAAAACAGAACTTTTTTTATCACATTAAAGGTATCCACCATCTCATAACATTAAAACATGACATTGTTTTTCACATTTAAGGTATCAGATTGCTTGTATCAATTTCATAAAACATAACTGTTTGTTCACATTTTAGGTATCCGCTAGCTCGTAGCATGAAGCGTAAGATTGTATTCCACGTTGGGCCAACTAACAGTGGGAAGACATACCACGCTATGAAGAGTTTCCTTGAGGCCGAGACGGGCGTGTACTGTGGGCCTCTTAGACTGCTAGCCATGGAGGTGTATGACAAGTCTAATGCACAGGTACGTAATGGGCGTAAAGTGTCGGCATGGAGGTGTATGACAAGTCTAACCCACAGGTATGTACTTTGTGTAAAGTGTTGTCATGGAGGTGTATGACAAGTCTAATGCACAGGTACGTAATGTGCGTTAAGTGTCGGTATGGAGGTGTATGACAAGTCTCACGCACAGGTACGTAATGTGTGTATAGTGTCTCCATGGAGGTGTATGACAAGTCTAATGCACAGGTAGGTAATGTGCATAAAGTGTCAGCATGGAGGTGTATGACAAGACTAACACACAGGTAGGTAATGTGCATAAAGTGTCAGCATGGAGGTGTATGACAAGACTAACGCAAAGGTACGTAATGTGTGTAAAGTGTTGGCATGTAGGTGTATGACAAGTCTAACGCACAGGTACGTAATGTGTGTAATGTGTCTGCATGGAGGTGTATGACAAGTCTAACCCACAGGTATGTACTTTGTGTAAAGTGTTGTCATGGAGGTGTATGACAATGCTAATGCACAGGTACGTTTTGTGCGTTAAGTGTCGGCATAAATTTATGACAAGTCTTACGCACAGGCAGCTATAAAGTAATCATTTTTAGTCAAATCTTATCAGATTCAACAAAACTAACAATTTGATACCAAGATGTTATATATTTTAAAGGGACTGTCAACCACGAATGACGAAAAAAGAAAAGTTGTATAATACCGTATTTTTTTTGCAATTATTAGTTTATATTGATTAAAATTTCACGACTGGTATATTACGTGTTTTTTTCAGCATTATATTTACTAAAGTTGAACTTATATGGATGGGTGTTGAACAAAATATTGAGCTAGAACAAAAATACATGATGTTGAAGATGTCACGCTTATTGAAGCAGACAATACAGTCACCAGCACGTACATTGTCCAGGCTTCCTGAAATTACAAATATCCTCCAGTGACTGATTATTGATATATTCAGAAATCAAGTACCATAATTCCTTAATTAATGCAAACAATGCAACAAAAAATGATTTACCTTCTTAGATTTATCTCATTCCCATTCAATAAATGTCAAATGTGTTTGTGTACAGCCTGTTTAACCACGCAAAGCCGATAGTTGCATACACACTGCAATATCATTCACTACTTGCGTGGGTGACCTATTTATTGTCACATCATACAGAAAAGGAAAGTTCTTGATTGCAAAAGGCATAAGGCCAACTAAACTTAAAAATTGGGTTCATTTAACATATTTAATATTAACTTTAACAAGTAATAACACTTTTTATAACTTCTTGTAACAATTTAACAAGTTTCTGTTCCATTGGTCATTCTTCTTATGAGCAACATGGGAACATAAAAGTGCTTGAAAATTTCATATAAACAAACTTTCGCCATTTGTTTTAAAGTATCAAATAAATTTGGGCATATTTGTTACTATTAAAAGATCTGATGAAATAAACCTCATGGTGAGCTTGTGACCGTGTGATGTCCGGCGTGTGTGAGTGTGTGCTTGCGTCCGTCAACAATTTGTTTGTGTAGACAGTAGAGGTCACAGTTTTCATCCAATCTTTATGAAATTTGGTTAGAATGTGTATATTGATGAAATCTGGGTTGGGATTGTATTTGGGTCATCTGGGTTCAAAATCTAGGTCACTAGGTCAAAAACTAGGTCAAATAAAAGAAAAACCTTGTGTAGACAATAGAGGTCGCAGTTTTCATCCAATCTTTATGAAATTTGGTCAGAATGTTTATCTTGATTAAATCTGGGTTGGGATTGTATTTGGGTTATCTCGGATCAAAAACTAGGTCACTAGGTCAAAAACTAGGAAATAATAGAAAAACCATGTGTAGACAATAGAGGTCACAGTTTTCATCCAATCTTTATGAAATTTGGTCAGAATGTTTATCTTGATGAAATCTGGGTTGGGATTGTATTTGGGTCATCTGTGTTCAAAAACTAGGTCACTGGGTCAAAAAATATAAAAACATCAACAATTTATTTGTGTAGACAGTAGAGGTCACAGTTTTCATCCAATCTTTATGAAATTTGTTCAGAATTTTTATCTTGATGAAATCTGGGTTGGGATTGTATTTTGTTAGTCAGGTGAGCAATTCAGGGCCATTATGGTCCTCTTGTTTTAAAACCTTCCATTTGGAATTTTTAGCTCTCATTTGGAAAAATATATACTTTTTGTCCTCTACCGGTTCACGGGAGGGGACTTATGGTTTGCGCTCCGTCTGTCAGTCAGTCTGTCAGTCAGTCACACTTTTCTGGATCCTTCGATAACTTTAAAAGTTCTTAATATTTTTTCATGAAACTTGAAACATGGATAGATGGCAATATGGACATTATGCACATCATTTCATGTTGTTTGTACGTCAAAAATTCTGGTTGCTATGGCAACAAATAGATTAGAAATACTGCTGAAAATGGTGGTTTTCTGGATCCTGCGATAACTTTTAAAGTTCTTAATATTTTTATGCCCCCCTTCGAAGAAGAGGGGGTATATTGTTTTGCACATGTCGGTTGGTGGGTCCGTCAGTCTGTCGGTCGGTCGGTCCGTCCACCATATGATTTCCGGATAATAACTCAAGAACGCTTAGGCCTAGGATCATGAAACTTCATAGGTACATTGATCATGACTGCCATATGACCCCTATTGATTTTCAGGTCAAAGGTCAAGGTCACAGTGACTCGAAATAGTAAAATGGTTTCCGGATGATAACTCAAGAATGCTTAGGCCTAGGATCATGAAACTTAATAGGAATATTGATCATGACTGGCAGATGACCCCTATTGATTTTCAGGTCACTAGGTCAAAGGTAAAGGTCACAGTGACTCAACATAGTAAAATAGTTTCCAGATGATAACTCAAGAATGCTTACACCAAGAATCATGAAACTTCATAGGTACATTGATCATGACTGGCAGATGACCCCTATTAATTTTCAGGTCACTAGGTCAAAGGTCAAGGTCACAGTCACTCGAAACAGTAAAATGGTTTCCTGATGATAACTCAAGAATAATTAGGCCTAGGATCATGAAACTTCATAGGTGCATTGATTATGACTGGCAGATGACCCATATTGATTTTCAGGTCACTAGGTCAAAGGTCAAGATTACAGTGACAAAAAACATATTCACACAATGGCTGCCACTACAGCTGACAGTCCATATGGGGGGCATGCATGTTTTACAAACGGCCCTTGTTTCATGAAACTTAAAACATGGATAGATGGCAATATGGACATTATGCATGTCATTTCATTTTGTTTCTACGTCAAAAATTCTGGTTGCTATGGCAACAACAATTCTGACAACGGTGGAATTTCTGACAATTGTGGAGCCAGTAGGGGACTATATTGCTTGGCAATAGTCTTGTTCCATTTGGCATGGGGCCGATTACCGGACCCAATTCTAAATGATAAAAAACACTGTTTTGTAATGTTTGTTCTGAGTAATTGATAGTTTATCGCTATTTTCAGGGGGTACCATGTGACCTGAAGACTGGGGAGACCAGAAAGTTTGCCAACGATGATGACAGCCCGTCCAATCACATGGCATGCACAGTGGAGATGCTAAACACAAATCTGGAATGTAGGTCATATCACAAGAGACTTGTTTTCTCAAAATGGTAGCACAATAAACGATTTTCCATGCATTAACTTGGTACCATAAGACCAAATGTTCTTAACTGAATTGGCTTACAAATTGAACGAAAAATACATTGTTCTAAACTTAAAGTATAGCAACCATTGTTTACTTTTGGTGTTTTCACTTCATAAACACTTATGTTTGTTAATGCAGCATACTAGAATATTAGCATACTTAAACAATATCCCGGAAAGAAAAAAACAATGCGTTTGAATATCAACAGTCAAATTCGCCAGCATGTATATCATGCATGTACAATGTGAATCTAAATTTAGTTTTAGTGCAGATTCATTCATACGACCAAAAACCTATAAAACACAGGTCTTTGATACGACACAAAGAAACAATTTTGTTTTACGATAATTTTAATTTCCTGCAACCATATCTATTTATACGACACACTAACACTAACTTCGATCCTAATAAAAAGACATTTCCGCTCAGCTTTGAGGACTGGGACAGTCATCATACATGTAAAATATTGAATATAATATATATTTTTAGCTTGGCTGTTTTCGGAGAAAGCCCGAGGGTTTGTCATAGCCAGCTCGTCGTCCGCCGTCAGCCGTCTGCCGTAGGTGTTGTGTTAAAACCTTAACATTGGCTCTAAAATCAAAGTGCTTCCACCTAAAACTTTGAAACTTCATATGTAGATTCACCTTGATGAGTTCTACATGCCACACCCATTTTTGGGTCACTAGGTCAAAGGTCAAGGTCACTGTGACCTCTTATATAAAACTTTAACATAGGCTCTAAAATCAAAGTGCTTCCACCTACAACTTTGAAACTTCATATGTAGGTGCACCTTGATGAGTTCTACACGCCACACCCATTTTTGGGTCACTAGGTCAAAGGTCAAGGTCACTGTGACCTCTAATATAAAACTTAAACATAAACCTTTACATTTGCTCTAAAATCAAAGTGCTTCCACCTACAACTTTGAAACTTCTTATGTACACTTCAACACCGTTATTTCGAACACCGATAATCCGAAGTCACCGTTTTTTCGAAGTATTTTTCGGGTCCCGATTTTGGTTCTTCTTTGTTTAATGTAAAATTTCATTGTTAATCCGAACTTCGTTAAACCGAAGAAATCGTTAATTCGAAGTGATTCTGTCGGTCCCAACACTATAATTCGCACCTAATTATCAATCTTTAATCCGAAGTCAAAACACTGAGCGTAATTTCACACCTTTGTCGTCTGCGCTTTGCACGTCATAAACCGATAATTAAACCTTTGTCGTCTGCGACTTAATCGGCTAGCGATCAGCGGAAACAGTACTTAAAAGATGAATCCAGCGACGACGACGAGGCCGACAACACAAGAATGAACACGATATCCAATCAATGTGTGACCGCATCAACGACGTAAAGCAGTTCTGCGAGCAAAACACGGGCGGAAGTGAATTGTTGAATGTCCTTGACAAATTAAAGAAATATGTTACATGCGTCCAGTTTAGTGCTGCTAACGCCGATGTTCAGATAGACATCGCGTCTTATTAAAAAAAGTTAATTTCCGAAAATGTACTCATATGTTTTTACATGTATTATAATGTGTGCTGTTCATGGTATTTTATAAGTTCTGTAATTTGAGAAAAATAAAAAAACAAGAAAAAGAATCGTTTTATTCCTCCGTTTGTTACAAATAGAAATCTATTGCTATCTGACTAGTTTACGTTTTTAATTAAAATCATTATTAAAATTAGCGTGTAATCGAACCATGCAAATTCCACAACGTTTTATTTGTACAGAGTCAAAGAAGTATTCTGTCAAATGTTTATTTCGAATAATCGTTAATCCGAAGTTTTTTTTACGGTCCCGACGACTTCGAAATAACGGTGTTGAAGTGTACATGCACCTTGATGAGTTCTACACGCCACACCCATTTTTGGGTCACTAGGTCAAAGGTCAAGGTCGCTGTGACCTCTTATATAAAACTTTAACATAGCCTCTACAATAAAAGTGCTTCCACCTACAACTTTTAAACTTCATATGTACATTCACCTTCTTCATTTCTACACACCACACCCATTTTTAGCTTGGCTGTTACGGAGAAAACCCGAGGTATTGTCATAGCCAGCTCGTCGTCCACCGTCCGCCGTAGTCGTTGTGCTAAAACCTTAACATTGGCTCTAAAATCAAAGTGCTTCCACCTACAACTTTGAAACTTCATAAGTAAATACACCTTGATGAGTTCTACATGCCACGCCCAATTTTGGGTCACAAGGTCAAAGGTCAAGGTCACCGTGACCTCTAAAATAAAAAATAAAAAGTCTGACAAGCTTTCGCAGCTGAGCGTTGGCACCCGTTATGCGATGCTCTTGTTTATAAACAACTGGTAGCAAGATGAGTTGCAGATAATTGGTTAGTTACCACGTTTTAACTAACTCTTTTGACCTGTTAATTCTTTTCAGCTCAATTCAACAGTAAAAATGCCCATGATATCACTTAAAAAGATTTAACAAGAAAATAAGTTCTACTTTGAAGGATACGTTTTGTATAAAGCATGTTTGATGATGTGACAAAAATTGTAAATGTTCATTTACATTCTAACCCCTGTCAGAGTAAATATCCATTTTTACAGACGACGTGGCAGTGATAGACGAAATACAGATGTTGGGTGACCTCCAGCGAGGCTGGTCGTGGACGCAGGCATTGCTGGGTCTAGCTGCCCGCGAGGTGCACGTATGTGGGGAGGAGACCGCCATCGATCTCGTGGAACACCTTGCCTACATGTGCGGGGACTCTTTTGAGGTACATTGTGATGTTTGTAGGTCATGATATAGTGCAGAGAAAGCTATCAAGACCTATCAGCCTTCTTTGTGTATATCAGCCATATTCGTGTGTTCAGCCTTGTTGGTGTAATTAAGCTTTCTTGGCATATTTCAGCCTTCTTTTGGGAAATAAGCCTTTTTAGCTCATCTATTTTTTGAAAAAAAATTATGAGCTTTTGTCATCACCTTGGCGTCAGCGTCTGCGTCGGCGTCCGGTTAAGTTTTGCGTTTAGGTCCACTTTTCTCAGAAAGTATCAATGCTATTGCATTCAAACTTGGTACACTTACTTACTATCATGAGGGGACTGGGCAGGCAAAGTTAGATAACTCTGGCGTGCATTTTGACAAAATTATGTGCCCTTTTTATACTTAAAAAATTGAAAACTTTGGTTAAGTTTTGTGTTTAGGTCCATTTTATTCCTTAAGTATCAAAGCTATTGCTTTTATACTTGCAACACTTACTTAGAGACATTATGCACGTCATTTCATTTTGTTTCTACATCAAAAATTCTGGTTGCTATGGCAACAAATAGACTAGAAATACTGCTGAAAATGGTAGGTTTCTGGATCTTGCGATAACTCAAAAGTTCTTCATAATTTTTCATGAAACTTGAAACATGGATAGATGGTAATATAGACATAATGCACGTCATTTCATTTTGTTCCTATGTCAACATTCTGGTTGCTATGGCAACAAATTAAAAAAAATAATCTGACAATGTTGGAATTTCTGAAAATGGTGGAGCCGGTAGGGGACATATATTGCTTGGCAATAGTCTTGTATCATTATTTAAGGTGAGGTGGTTTTTAAATCACACCCCTGTTCATGATGTTTTTCTGTAATATTGCAGTTCTTTAAATAATGGTCATCAACTTGTCAGAATAATCCTATTATGGGTTGCATGTTTTGTGCTAAAACAATCAACAAACTTTAGAAATTCTGTACTAAATCCGCAGAATGTTTTAGAGGTATGTTTTGTGACAATTAAATCGGGTAAGAAACTTGTCTTGTTGGTTCTTATTTATAACAGTCATCAATGTCAATCAAATAAAAAAGTTTCATTAGGTTTATTTCAAATTGTTTAAATATGTAGGAAATTACCTTTTATCTTATGATTTAGTTTAAGGTTTTAAACAGAACTGACCATTCCAAAAAAGTATGCTTAGTGTTTTCAGCCATATTTATTAGGACATGGCCATAGAACTCTTTAAATGTGACTTGAATGAAAACAGACATCCATGTTAATGCATAGTAAGAAATATGGAAGATTGCCTTCCAGATAGTTTATACAAAATGAGAAATGTTCATTTAAAGCTGCCTTTTCACAGTTTTTGTCATGTATTGAAGTTTGTCATGAAATGCTTTATATTGAAAAATGTAAACATTGGATCTAAAAAGCTCCATTTAAAAAAAAAAAGAATAAAATTAAAGGAAGAAAAAAATAACCCTCAACTGGGCTCGAACCACAGACCCCTGGAGTAAGTCTATTGCTTAGACCACTGGGCCATCCGTGCTCATACAATGAGTGATGAAGTTTTTACATTATATAAGTAATCCTCGTAGTATCACAAAATATAAAGACAACAACAGAACTCTCCAAATTATTCCATAGTTTCAAGTTGCAATGCTTTATAATTTTCAGGTTTTTAATATCATCAAAAGATGCATAGAATGGATCTTTTAGAGCATGGAAAATGTTCAGTTTTACTGTTACCTCACAAATATCATAAATACAACGAAAATTAATGAATCTGAAACATTTTTTTTTATTTTTTCAATTTACCAAAACATGAAATGGCCCCTTTAAATCTTTTGAGGTTTACTTATTGATTTTACCTATATTTGTAAAGAAAGGCCATAATCTAGTGTTGCACATTATAAGAAACAGCCATTGAAATCTTGTGAGGATGGTTTAGTGCTTAATTGGCCATCAAGCACATGATTATCTTCCCTTCATGTGTGGGAAGTTAGTTAAGTTATGTATTGAGTGTGTAGAGTATACTTATCTTGATAAGTCTATCTAACATCTTCAAGATACATTCAGTGTTTCAATTGCTTTTGAACGTCTTGAACATGCTGGAATTCATTTTAAGCTATATTAACTGTTTAACGTATTAAAAAGGAGGGAAACACCTTGATGACAGCATAAAATTTGTTTGAGGTACATAAGAAAAATAGTATGTAATAAAATCCTGTAATTTGTAGTGTGCTTACATCTTTTTTAGGACCATATAAGTGAAGTTGTCATTACAGGTATATGTATTGAATTTCTTTCAGAAATGAAAATCAAAGTGAACAAGTCTGATAAGCTTTCCGGTTTATGAACAACTCTTTGTGATGAGAATACGATTAGTCCCACTCTGTGAAAACCATGCTTAACCCTTTACCACTTAGATACGTATTTTTAGATCGGCTGTTTTCGGAGAAAACCTGAGGTATTGTCATATTGTCATATACAGCTCGTAGTTGTCTTGTCGTGTCGTCCGCCGGTGTCATGCTAAAACCTTGACATTTTGCTCTAAAATCAAAGTGTTTCCACCTACAACTTTGAAACTTTATATGTAGATGCACCTTGATGTGCTCTACACGCCAGACCCATTTTAAGGGTCTCTAGGTAAAAGGTCAAGATCAACTTTGAAACTTTATATGTAGATGCACCTTGATGAGCTCTACACACCACACCCATTTTTGGGTCTCTAGGTCAAAGGTTAAGGTCACTGTGATCTCTAAAAAAAAAAAAAAAAAAAAACAACTGACAAGCTTTCGCAGCCGAGCGTGGCATTTGTTATGCGGTGCTCTTGTTTTGCTTATGTAGTCCCATAGAAAGTTCAATTTAAATAAAGGCTGTCTCACTAGATTCAAGTTTTAAAGGCTTCATTTCCAACCCATACAGTGCAGTGTAGATACTGATGAGCAGCAAACAGCGTAAAACTTGAACAGACTGCGAGTCACTCACAGGCTGTTCTGGTTTTATGCTGTTTGCACATAGCCATTTTCACTTTGCTTCTGAATGGGGAGTGGGAAAGGCTTAATGCATGTGCGTAATGTGTCACACCAGTCTGAACAGACTAATCAGGGATGACAGTTGCTTAAGCACTAGGTTTTTGCTGAGAAGAAATTTCCTTTTAACAAAAAATAGCAGAAAAGTGGAAAATGTAGACCCTTATTAAACTGTAAGGACTGCACAGGCTAATCTTGGAGGACACTTTACGCACATGCATTAAACCCTGTTGTTGTTGTTTGTAGGTCAAGCGTTATTCTCGACTAACAAAGCTTGAGTACTTGGACCAAGAGCTGGGTATGTCATTACATTTTGATTTGGTATGAATTCTTTATTGTTGCCATTAAAAGTAAATATATTTCTTATAAGTTTTTTTTAACCCATCATGCAGATGATTGTGCACCCACGGATATAAAGAATATATGTTTGATGATTTTTATCCTCCGCCCTAGGTGGAGGGATATTGTTTTGGCGTTGTCCGTCCATCCGTCTTTCCGTCCGTACGGCACTTTTGTGTCCGGAGCCTTATCTTGGAAGTGTTTTGGCTGATTTCATTTAAACTTGGTATGAGTATATATATGCATAAGAGGATGATGCATGCCAAATGGCATTGTACACCATCGGATAATAAGAGAGTTATGGCTCTTAGAATCTTGAAAAAATGCATTTTTGTGTGTCTGGAGCCATATTTTGGAGGTGCTTTGATGGATTCCATTTAAACTTGATATGAGTATATATATATATATATATATATATATATATATATATGGATAAGAGGATGATGCACGTTGGCGTTGTCCATCCGTCCAGAAAACTTTTGTGTCCAGAAGTATAATGGCGGGGGATATCAATTCAACGAATTGGCTTGTTAATAACATGTGATATCAGCCGAATGTGATATCGCGTATCAAAAGGCAAGGCTTTTGAGAACTGGTGAATAATTTCCCCTTGTCCTCCTATTGAGGAACTGTAAGACAGTTGTCAGTTGCTGTACTAGTTTAGAGCAGTTGTCAGTAACTGAAGTGCAGTTGTCAGTTACAGCAAATCAGTTGTCAGTTACTGTAGTGCAGTTGTCAGTTACAACATAGCAGTTGTCAGTTACTGTAATGCAGTTGTCAGTAACAGCAAACCAGTCATCAGTTACAGCAGAGCAGTTGTCAGTTAATGTAAGGCAGTTGTCTGTTACATCAGAGAAGTTGTCAGTTAATGTAAGGCAGTTGTCTGTTACATCAGAGAAGTTGTCAGTTAATGTAGGTCAGTTGTCATGTACTGTAGTGCAGTTGTTTGTTACTGTAGTGCAGTTGTCACTTACAGCAGAGTAGTTGTCAGTATCTGTTCATATAGTGCAGATGTCAGTTACAGCAGAGCAGTTGTCAATTATTGTAGTGCAGTTGTCAGTAAAAGCAGTGAAGTTGTCAGTTAATGTTGGGCAGTTGTCAGTTACAGCAGAGCAGTTGTAAATTACATCAGAGTAGTTGTCAGTTACAGCAGAGCAGTCATCATTATATATAGGGCAGTTGTCAGTTAATGTAGAGCAGTTGTCTGTTACTGTAGTGCAGTTGTCAGTTATAGCAGAGAAGTTGTAAGTAACTGAAGTGCAGTTGTAAGTTACAGCAAAGCAGTTGTCAGTTATTGTAGTGCAGTTTTCAGAGACAGTAGAGCAGATGTCAGTTAATGTTGTGCAGTTGTCAGTTACAGCAACGCAGTTGTCAGTTAATGTAGTGTAGTTGTCAGTTAAAGCAGAGCAGTTGTCAGTTTATGTCATGCAGTTGGCATGTATAATTGCATTTCAAAATCTTACTTCAAATAAAATATTCAAAATTTACCCATATTACATACATTTTTATGGTCTTCTTCATTAAATTTCCACATAAATTTCAAAATGACACAGACAACATCAATTGTGTAAACACATCTCTTTCATTAATTGGATTTATTTTCATCGGATATTCTTGCATAAGAACTCTGCACACACATAGCATCAGGTGATTTATCCAAGTTCAGTGGGAATACCCCTGGCCCAATAGGAGGTTTATTTCATCAGATCTTTTAATAGTAACAAATATGCCCAAATTTATTTGATACTTTAAAACAAATGGCGAAAGTTTGTTTCTATGAAATTCTCAAGCACTTTTATGTTCCCATGTTGCTCATAAGAAGAATGACTAATGGAACAGAAACTTGTTAAATTGTTAAAAGAAGTTATAAAAAAGTGTTATTACTTGTTAAAGTTAATATTAAATATGTTAAATTAACCCAATTTTGAAGTTTAGTTGGCTTAATGCCTTTTGCAATCAAGAACTTTCCTTTTCTGTATGACGTGACAATAAATAGGTCACCCACGCAAGTAGTGAATGATATTGCAGTGTGTATGCAACTATCGGCTTTGCGTGGTTAAACAGGCTGTAAACAAACACATTTGACATTTATTGAATGGGAATAAGATATATCTATGAAGGTAAATCATTTTTTGTTGCATTGTTTGCATTAATTTAGAAATTATGGTAGTTGATTTCTGAATATATCAATAATCAGTCACTGGAGGATATTTGTAATTTCAGGAAGCCTGGACAATGTACGTGCTGGTGACTGTATTGTCTGCTTCAATAAGCGTGACATCTATAATATCATGACCAAGCTAAGAGAGAGAAACATCAACGTGTCTGTCATATATGGAAACCAACCGCCAGGTGAGTCCGCATTATATATTGTGATAGAAAATGTAAATTATATTTGAAAATCGTTTAATTATATTTGAGTCACACACTTGAACGATTAGGCTTAATGTTCTTGCATTATATGTTGACCCAGATTAGTCTTTGCAGTCCGCACAGGGGCCACCGGTATTCAGTGATGACACCTTCAGTTCGCACAGGGGCCACCGGTATTCAGGGATGACACCTTCCTCCTAAACTCGATTTTTGCTAAGAATAGCCTTGATAAAGTGTGGACTACACAGTCTAATCTGGGACATCACTTAACGTATATGCATTAAACCTGGTTTTCCGAGAGCATTTTCTTTTCTTTTTATGCCCCAGGATCAAATGATCGGGAGTATATTGTTTATAGCCTGTCTGTCTGTTTGTCTGTCAGTGATTGTGTGTGTCTGTCCAAAATCTTAACCTTGCCCCTAACTTTTATAATATTGAAGATAGCAATTTGATATTTGGCATGCATGTGTTTCTCATGGAGCTGCACATTTGATTGTGAAAGGTCAAGGTCATCCTTCAAGGTCTAAGGTCAAATATATGGCTTCAAAGCAGTGCAGTAAGGGGCATTGCGTTTCTGACAAACACATCTCTTGTTTCCTTTAATAGAATATAGAAATGTCTTCATGGCAAGTCTTTAAAAAGATATCTGTATTTAAGTCTTGGGGCAATAGCACTTTACTGGTACGTAAAAAATAATTGAAAAGTGTATAATTTTATCGTTGCTAAGCGCGCAACTCCTAACACAACACCTAATAATCCTTTTTATCCTATATATTTCCTTAGTATTGGGGGCTACCGCCCCCAAACTCTCGCTTTATCGATAGTGTTAAACAACTGCGTACCTATAAAGTGCAATCTAGCAAAAGTCTTTATTAAGCATTAAAAGGAAAATTCAGTTCCTGGAATCTGTCATTTTTAGAGCAGAAATAAGGTTAGTTCCCCTGAAAAAATTGTGCGGTATAGGGATGGGAAAGAAGAATGACCTATAAGTGGAAAGTTATTCCCAAGAGCAAATATGATAATAGCTGCCTTCAATTAAATAGATGATAAGGGATTTTTATAGGTCAGTTGTAGTGTCTTTGGTGGTTTTATCTGTCAGTTTGCAAGGGTGTTAACTCATCATGTTTAATATATTGTGCAAGATAACTGAAGTCTTATTCACAGATCAGGGTCCTGCAATTCAGACAACAGAGGCAGCATGACTTGCATTATCTTCAAATGGCCAATTATTATCCCCTGCCATAGGCACACGTCACACCCATTTTTGGGTCACTAGGTCAAAGGTCAAGGTCACTGTGACCTCTAATATCAAACTTTAACATAGGCTCTAAAATCAAAGTGCTTCCACCTAAAACTTTGAAATTGCATATGTAGTTGCACCTTGATGAGTTCTACATGCCACACCCATTTTTGGGTCACCTAGGTCAAAGGTAAAGGTTACTGTGACCTCTAATATAAAACTTTAACAAAAACCTTAACATTGCCTCTAAAATCAAAGTGCTTCCACCTACAACTTTGAAACTTCATATGTAGATGCACCTTGATGAGTTCTACACCCCACACCCATTTTGGGTCACTAGGTCAAAGGTCAAGGTCACTTTGACCCCTAAATAAAAAAATCTGACAAGCTTTCGCAGCCGAGCGTGGCACCGTTATGCGGTGCTCTTGTTGAAACTTGGTATGAGTATATATATGGATAAGAGGATGATGCACACCAAATACAGTCAATCTTGTATTAAGAGACCACTCAATGGGAGTAATCAAAAGTGGTCTCTTAATAAAATGGTCATTTAAATAAAAAAGGCCATTCTGGAAGAATGCTTACCCTCAATTTTAATCTATATGAAGAATAATCTCTTTTGTCAACAATGATTTTAACTTTTATAATAAAATGAATATAAACACAATACATAAACAATATTTTACTTATAAGGTGTTTTATTTTTTCACTTATTATAAATTATCATATATTATAAATGAATTGTGTGTACATATTTATTTGCAAAAACAACATAGACAAGGAAATATTTTCGCGTTTTTTTCATCTGACACATAATTTTCCACGTCTTTAAGCACCTTGGCTTTACGCTTAAGAATGTTCTGAATTTGAGTTTTACCGACTCCAAACTCATTTGCAATTTTACGTGCACTTTTACTCTTTGACAATTCCAAAACCCGAATTTTCTCGTTCAATGTTAACACTTTTCGTTTTGACATTTCAATTTCTGCATGTAAGCTTAAGGAAATCTGACTCAATTATGATACATAATGAGCTGAAAAATTAAAACACGTCAATTGAAAACAAACAAACAGACCTGATTGGAAAATTTATTAAGTAAATAACAATGTGATTGGCTAACAAAAATCTACTAATTAGCATAATTACAAATTGGTAATGTACGGATTTCGACAGATGTTGCCGATTAATAGTTTATTTTCCTCACTTCTCAGGAAATGTTTGTCGCGTACAGTGCATTGTTTCTGCACCTATACTCAAGAAAAATCGGCGTTGTCTCTTAACGTTCCACATAGTAAACTTTTTAAGCTGTAGACTGTGCGTAAAACGTTCCTCTATTATTGCACTCAATAAATTGATATGCAGTCTACAACAATACCGGTTAGAACCGGTCAACAAGACAAAGCATAATCATAATGGTTGGTGTGAAAACAAAGCAGCGATGTAACAGTACATCTTATCGGCTTAGATAAACAATTAACACGGATTTGTCCCTGAAAGATCAATACATTAACCACTTTTACCTCCTAGTGGTCGCTTAATTTAAGATTTGGACATCAAAATACATAGAAATCAGCGGTCGCTGGTCGCGTAAGACAAAAGTCGCTGAATACAATATCATTATATAGCGAAAAAGCTCCATGGGATTTCAAAATGGTCGCATAAGACAAAGGTCGCTTAATACAAGTGGTCGCATCCACAAGATTGACTGTAGCATTGTAGACCATCTGTTTATAAAGGAATAATGGCCTTTTGTATCTATCTTGTAAATATGCTTTTTTTGAGTGTCAAATATATCACTATTGTGTCCTGAAGCATATTGGCGGGGGATATCAATTCAAAGAATTTGCCTGTTTCAGTTGCTATATCCATTTATTAATTGCATGATTATTGGATCAGAATTTAGTTACTAACGTTTTATTTACCTATTCAATTTCTATGCAATAAGTATCAAGAGCGTTTATTTATTATGCCCCCCTTCGAAGAAGAGGGGGTATATTGCTTTGCACATGTCGGTCTGTCGGTCGGTCCACCAGGTGGTTTCCGGATGATAACTCAAGAACGCTTGGGCCTAGGATCATGAAACTTCATAGGTAGATTGATCATGACTTGCAGATGACCCCTATTGATTTTGAGGTCACTAGGTCAAAGGTCATGTCACGGTGACCCGAAATAGTAAAATGGTTTCCGGATGATAACTCAAGAACGCATACGCCTAGGGTCATGAAACTTCATAGGTAGATTGATCATGACTCGCAGATGACCCCTATTGATTTTGAGGTCACTAGGTCAAAGGTCAAGGTCACAGTGACCCGAAATAGTAAAATGGTTTCCGGATGATAACTCAAGAATGCATACACCTAGGATCATGAAACTTCATCGTTAGATAGATCATGACTCGCAGATGACCCCTATTGATTTTGAGGTCACTAGGTCAAAGGTCAAGGTCACGGTGACCTGAAATAGCAAAATGGTTTACGGATGATAACTCAAGAACGCATACGCCTAGGATCATGAAACTTCATAGGTAGATTGATCATGACTCGCAGATGACCCCTATTTATTTTGAGGTCACTAGGTCAAAGGTCAAGGTCACGGTGACCAGAAATAGTAAAATGGTTTTTGGATGATAACTCAAGAACGCATACGCCTAGGATCATGAAACTTCATAGGTAGATTGATCATGACTCGCAGATGACCCTATTGATTTTGCGGTCATTAGGTCAAGATCACGGTGACCCGAAATAGTAAAATGGTTTTCGGATGATAACTCAAGAACGCATACGCCTAGGATCATGAAACTTCATGGGTAGATTGATCATGACTCGCAGATGAGCCCTATTGATTGTGAGGTCACTAGGTCAAAGGTCAAGGTCACGGTGACCCGAAATAGTTAAATGGTTTCCGGATGATAACTCGAGAACGCTTACGCCTAGGATCATGAAACTTCATAGGTATATTGATCATGACTCGCAGATGACCCATATTGATTTTCAGGTCACTAGTTCAAAGGTCAAGGTCACAGTGACAAAAAACGTATTCACACAATGGCTGCCACTACAACGGACAGCCCATATGGGGGGCATGTATGTTTTACAAACAGCCCTTGTTTAAAACTAGGTATATGTTCTATGTTCATCTAAAATTTAGAGTTAAAAGCCTATGAAGTTAAATCAAATCTCAATGTCACCCTCTGGTGTTTGGCATTATTTCACAGGCTCATGTGACCAGACAAAGGCCTCATGCAATTAAGTATACCAGTACTATTGAAATAAATGAGGAAAACAAACATATGTTAACCCAAAGTATTGTATACCTTAAGAAAATAATATGCATCAAGTGACAATTGACGAACATTATAGTCTGTCACTGTTTTCAAAGATGCATGAGGGACCTATACAAATAATAGGTTCTTTGATGCATGTTAGATACTATTTATAATGGTGTTTATGGGAATCAGGAACAGTACTTTGTTTTTGACTTTAGTAAGTTCGGATATTTAAAAAATCTAAATTTAAATATTTTTGAATGAAGAAATAACAAATATTTGAATATCATTTCAGTATTTAGTCTCATTTATAGTGCACTCATTTCCCAAAGTGGAAGACATCGCCCTTGAAGTTGATATTTTACAGAATAACACATTATAAGCAATTATTTTATCTCATTAAAGAAATACTTCAATAGAGGTAATTACTGGAACGCTGTATCAACTCTTGTAACTGAAACATTTAATTAGGTAAAACATTCCATTGAAAATATTAGTATGTTATTCCAAATTCCATTTAATAGAAGGAACCAAAAATATTATCTACAACTGATGGCAGTGTGAACAAACACCAAAACAAAGTAAGGGTCCTGAGACCATGCATTGGCATAAAATCAGACACACTGACTTGTTTGTGTTGTAAGTTTTCAGATTACTAGAGTTTTATATTTTTTACCCTCCTGAATTATGTATGTAATCATTTTGTTTGCAGGCACGAAAATAAACCAGTCTCGACAATTTAATGACCCAAATAGCAATTGCAACATTCTAGTAGCTACAGACGCCATTGGGATGGGACTCAATCTGTAAGGAAAATCTTATCTTATTTGATATAAATGTCATGTGATAGTAAAGCATAACAAGTACTACTTTCATTTTTTTTTATATAAATTAATTGTGCAGTTATTTTTGTATATAAAATTGATCAACGAAAACAGCAGACTGCACAGGCTAATCAAGGACGACACTTGACACACCTGCATTAACCCTTTCAGCGCGGGAACCGAATTTTGAAGGCCTGTGCAAACAGTTTGGATCCAGATGAGACGCCACAGAACGTGGCGTCTCATCAGGATCCAAACTGTTTGCTATTCTGATAGTATTCTTTGAAAAAAATCGAAGAAAATGCTAATTTTAAAAATTAAGCAGACAACATTTTAGCAGACGACAAATTTCCCAGCATGCAATGGGTTAATGTATAAACTTTCGGTCTGTGTATGCTGAGTAATACTAGTCCTTTGCTGTAATCAAAAATAAGTTTTATTTTATGCTTTCTGGTGGTTTCTATAGAAATACCAGTGAATTAAAACTGATACCAGGGGTAAGTCACCGTTTCAAACATTAAAAATTAGCAATAAAAATTATTGATAATTATACCCCCACAAACGAAGTTTAGGGGGGTATATAGGAGTGAGCTTGTTTGTCTGTCTGTCTGTCGGTCAGTCGGTCCGTATTAAGTGTCCGCTCTCTAATTCAAGTTGTTTTCTTCCGATCTTCAACAAACTTGGTCAGATGTTGTATCTAGATGATGTCTAGGTCAAGTTTGAATGCCGGGGCAAAAACTAGGTCACGGGGTCACTAAGTGCGTTTTAAACATTGAGCATGGTGTCCGCTCTCTAATTCAAGAAGTTTCATCCGATCTTCACCACACTTGGTTTGAAGTTATATATAGATGATGTCAAAGCCAAATTCGAACATGGGCCATGCCGGGTCAAAGACTAGGTCACGGGGTCACTTGGTGCGTATTAAACATTTAGCATGGTGTCCGCTGTTTTTTGTGAAGACAACATGCAAAATATTCTGTATCAATGCAGCATGTGGGGGTATTCGTCACGTCTGTGACAAAGCTCTAGTTTTCATGGTTTTACTGTGAAATGATTTTTTTTTATGTCATGAAATTATTTTAGAGCAAGTCTTCAATTTACAAAAAAAACAACATTTGTAAGAATAAAATTAGTTGGATTTGATTTACTATCTATTTTAATTCACTCAGGATCATAGAAAATAAATAAAATATATGATCACTTGTTAATTAAAATTGATATTCCATGTATCCAACAAATACAAAGGTATCTCTTATTTATTTATGCTCCTGTAAAAAGATTAGGTATATGAAGATCAATATCCTGTCATGCACCGGAGTATTTCTCTTCATACATGCACAATACATAAGTAGGTATTTGTTGATTTCAGTTATTATCAATTTAAATTCCTGGCTGATTGATCAGAGAAATCAGAGATATTAATATTAGTATTCCTGACACAGCAGTGAATTATCAGTTTTAACCCTTTCCCACTTAGAAGCAAAGTGAAAAGTTATGCGCAAACAGCATAAAACCAAAACAGCCTGCGAGTTAATCGCTGTCTGTTTACTCGGGTCTGTTCAGGTTTTATGCTGTTTGCTGCTCATCAGTATATAAGGGTTGGAAATGAAACCTTTACAATATGAATATAGTAAGAAAGGTCTTAAACTAAATGTGACTTTCTAAGGGACTACAAATATGTCAAAATACGTATCTAAATGGTAAAAGGTTAAATCAGGTACAGTCAGTCAACCAGTTTAGAATTACCCGGCAAAAAACGTTAATTCATTTGACCACAATAAATTCTTTAGGAATTTTGTGTCAATGTGAGAAGATGTAAAAATAAAGGTTAAAATGTATTTTGTATGATAACAGGTTAGAACAGACGGCATATGCAGTTTTTTGTCAAAAATAGCCAATTAAAGTTCACACTTCGGAATATTATAAAAAATCATTCAACTTACAGAATTAGTATTTCAAAACATTGTAATGGCATTTGTTTTCAATCAGCAAAAAGTTTATTTGAAAATAATAAAGCCTTCTATATCCATAAGCACATTTCAAAACATAACTCATTCAATCAGTTCCGGTTAACTTTTTGCTGCATTTATCCCCCCTGTAAGCATAATACAAAAGCTTTCTTGCTAAAACTTTGTTAATTTATTCCTTTACCTAATGTATATCATAGACACTTATCATTTTATTTTTATTGGGGCATTATGCGAAAATTAAATACAAATTAATTGGAACTGCTGATTATCCAGAACTGGTTGACAAACTGTATGTATTCCTATAAACCACAGGATAAGATAAAATAATAAGTAGCACACAATGACATGAAATGTTTAAGTTTTTTCAAAATAAGGCAAATATCTTCACTGTCAAGCGAGAGATAGTTGTGGATAAGAAAAGCTTTATACTTTCCGTATCCATTTATTAGCGAGGCTGTTTTCGGAGAAAACCCGAGCTATTGTCATAGCCAGCTCGTCGTCCGCCGTCCTCCGTAGGCATCGTGCTAAAACCTTAACATTGGCCATAACTTTTTAAATATTGAAGATAGCAACTTGATATTTGGCATGCATGGGTATCTTTTGGAGCTGTACATTTTGAGTGGTAAAATTTCAAGGTGAACATCATCCTTCAAGGTCTAGGGTCGAAAAAACAAAGTAAAGGGAAGTAATAAGCTTTAAATGGACATAGTTATCTGACCTGCCCACGCATATATTTTTGTTAAATAAATCAAAGCGGCGCAGTAGGCTGCATCGTGTTTCTGACAAACACATTGTGGTAAAAGGTCAAGGTCATCCTTTACGGTCTACTGTAAAAAATACAAATTTAAGTGAAGTAATAAGCTTTAAAGGGAGATAATTATTCAATATTGAACATAGCCACTTTATATATTTGGCTTGCATGTGTACCTCATGGAGCTGCACATTTTGAGTGGTGAATCTACAGTCACGGTAGTGGCTTTTAATTATTTGCTACTTAAAATAGAGATTTGTTACAGACAATTATTTTAAACGGAAGTAATTTATATAATTATTTATCTCATTTTATATATTGCCTTACCAAAAATTGAAGTTCTTTTCCCAGTAACTGTACAGATTTATTATTTAGATTATTTATAACCTAAATGATTGATTTGTCAAAGGTTTTTTTAAATGATATAACTATCATTTCTTTGATGTTCATTACATACCTGTGGACTTATGTCCATATATACATGATCAACTCTGGCTATGATCTCTTTTAAAACCACAGGCCTTGGTTGTCAGTGATGTCTGCCATGGTCATAATTGAGTGTGAGACCCCCCTTTGTTGGATGGGACAAAATTGAAGGGAAGTAATAACCTTTAAAGGGAGATGATTTCTATACCTGCCAAATGATGAATATAAATTTTATTTCAATGTGGCGCAGTAGGGGAAATTTGTGTTTCTGACAAACACATCTCTTGTTGGGTCACTTGGTCAAAGGTCAAGGTTACTGTGACCTCTAAAAAAAATATAGGTCACTGTGACCTCTTAAAAAAAAAAAAAAATTCTGACAAGCTTTCGCAGCCGAGCAAGGCACCCATTATGTGGTGCTCTTGTTATATTAGCCATGTTCCGCAAAAACTGGGCTTAATGCATGTGCATAAAAGTGCCGGCCCAATCAATGCAATGTGCATAGGTTAATCAATTGCTTTTATTGAATTTATATTTAAAGAAAAGGAAAGTGGTATCACTGATTAGCCTTTGTGGACTGCACAGGCGGCTAATTAGGATAAAACTCGACTCTCATGCATTAAGCCCAGTTTTTACAGAATGAGTCTTACACATGTCATGAATAATCAAATTGGAAAAATCAACAAATATTGTCGTTTGTTAAATGTAGTGCCATCAAGAGAATTATATTCTATGACGTCAACAAAACAACTCTGCGGCACGATGGCATGAAGATCAGAGCGCCGCTAAGTACGTCTCAGGCGCTCCAGATTGCAGGTCGGGCAGGACGGTTCAAAACGCGCTTTGAGGACGGTGAGGTCACAACCTACTTTAAACGTGACCTGGCCCAATTGAAGCGCATTGTTAGTCTGCCGCGAGAAAATATTGAGGTATGTCAGTGAAATATAGGAGAAAATATCGAGGTATGTCAGTGAAATATAGGAGAAAATATTGAGGTATGAAAGTGAAATATAAGAGAAAATATTGAGGTATGTCAGTGAAATATAGGAGAAAATATTGAGGTATGAAAGTGAAATATAGAAGAAAATATTGAGGTATGTCAGTGAAATATAGGAGAAAATATCGAGGTATGTTGGTGAAATATAGAAGAAAATATTGAGGTATGAAAGTGAAATATAGGAGAAAATATCGAGGTGTGTCAGTGAAATACAGGAGAAAATATCGAGGTATATTGTTGAAATATAGAAGAAAATATTGAGGTATGAACGTGAAATATAGGAGAAAATATGGAGGTATGTCAGTGAAATATAGGAGAAAATATTGAGGTATGTCGGTGAACTATAGGAGAAAATATCGAGGTATGTCGGTGAAGTTTAGGAGAAAGTATTGAGGTATGTCAGTAAAATATAGGAGAGAATGTTGAGGTATGTTAGTGAAATATAGGAGAAAATATCGAGGTATGTCGGTGAAAGATAGGAGAAAATATCTAGGTATGTCAGTGAAATATAGGAGCAAATATTGAGGTATGTCAGTGAAATATAGGAGAAAATATTAAGGTATGTCAGTGAAATATAGAAAAAAATATAAAGGTATGTCAGTGAAATATAGATGAAAATATCAGGTTTGTCAGAAATATGTCAGAGAAAATATTGAGGTACGTCAGAGAACATATCGAGGTTCGTCAGTGAAATATAGGAGAAAATATTGTGGTATGTCGGTGAAATAAAGGAGAAAATATCAAAGTATGTCATAGAAATATAGGAAAAAATATTAAGGTATGTCGGTGAAATATAGGAGAAAATATTGAGGTATGTCAGTGAAATTAAGGAGAAAATATTGAAGTATGTCAGTGAAATATAGGAGAAAATTTCGAGGTTTGTCAGTATAATGTCAGAGAAAATATCCAGGTATATCATTAAAATGAGGGATAGAATGTGGCATGGGTGAGGGATGAGCTAAGGGAAAATTGACAATTAGAATAAATTAGAATTAAAATGTCTGTGATTTATACGATTTATCAAGGAGAGGATATTAAAAGCATAATCTTAATCTTAGGGGTAAAATATTTAGTCGGTGCAATATTAGACAGAATAATTATTTGTGCTCATATTATCTAAGAAATTTAAATTAGAAATCTAAAATAATTTTGACAATACCTTTCATCAAATTATCATAAAATGTTGTGTTTTGTTTTTGCGACAAAACTGAACATATATTTTAAATGATATATAGAATTAACGTATCTGTAGGCATTGTACAAGCTATTGAATAATAGTCTGTTGGTTACCCATTATGTGTAATATGGTCACAAAAAGGTCTCCCGGATTGGTGTTAGGGGGAAAATATGATGCGTCATAATTGTGTTTTAATTACAGCATGAAAACTTTTAGCACAACTGGTAGACAATTATAAATGTGCTGGTCTTTGGGAAAAATGGGCCAAATAATTGTGCTTAAACAGTGGCCCAGATAATTATTTGGGAAATAGGGTTTTCACCCTTTCATTTTGAAAAATAGGGTGATTTCATTCTTGAAATAGGGTGAACTGAGTTATAAAACGACGGATTAAGTCAGATTGAAAACGCATGAATGTCGTCGTAAATTATTTGGTCAGACTCTTTATTTTACTATGAAATCTAGTCCGCAGAGCGTTTTATTTAGTTTGACTGTTTCTTGCTCAAACATCCAGGTGCTTGCTGAATGAAAGCATCGCCTCGTTACGATAATACTTCAAAAGAGAAAATACCGAAGATGAGAAAAGCATTTTCGATCGAAGCCATTGTATTGTGCGCATCCCATTTGACGAGTTTGCGTAAAAGTCAAATTGGTTGCGTTTTCAATACGCATGATATTGTATTTCTTTGCTTTTTTAAACATTTTAATAGGGTAAAAGACGCAGATACGCAGCTTATCTGGGGCACTGCTTAAAGTATTTTCCCAGATTAGCCTTCGCAGTCTGCACAGGCTTATGAAGCATGTACACATTCCGCTTTTATGGAATTTTAGGTTAAAAGTAAGTGTCTTCTAAACAAAAATTCAGTCTAGACAGAAAGTGTTGTCCCAGCCTGTGCAGAAAGTGTTGTCCCAGCCTGTGCAGAAAGTGTTGTCCCAGCCTGTGCAGAAAGTGTTGTCCCAGCCTGTGCAGAAAGTGTTGTCCCAGCCTGTGCAGAAAGTGTTGTCCCAGCCTGTGCAGAAAGTGTTGTCCCAGCCTGTGCAGAAAGTGTTGTCCCAGCCTGTGCAGAAAGTGTTGTCCCAGCCTGTGCAGAAAGTGTTGTCCCAGCCTGTGCAGAAAGTGTTGTCCCAGCCTGTGCAGAAAGTGTTGTCCCAGCCTGTGCAGAAAGTGTTGTCCCAGCCTGTGCAGAAAGTGTTGTCCCAGCCTGTGCAGAAAGTGTTGTCCCAGCCTGTGCAGAAAGTGTTGTCCCAGCCTGTGCAGAAAGTGTTGTCCCAGCCTGTGCAGAAAGTGTTGTCCCAGCCTGTGCAGAAAGTGTTGTCCCAGCCTGTGCAGAAAGTGTTGTCCCAGCCTGTGCAGAAAGTGTTGTCCCAGCCTGTGCAGAAAGTGTTGTCCCAGCCTGTGCAGAAAGTGTTGTCCCAGCCTGTGCAGAAAGTGTTGTCCCAGCCTGTGCAGAAAGTGTTGTCCCAGCCTGTGCAGAAAGTGTTGTCCCAGCCTGTGCAGAAAGTGTTGTCCCAGCCTGTGCAGAAAGTGTTGTCCCAGCCTGTGCAGAAAGTGTTGTCCCAGCCTGTGCAGAAAGCCCACACTAATCTGGTTTGACACTTTACGCACATGAATTCAACACGGTTTTCCAGAGACCCCTCATTTGACACTTCTAACAGTTAAGCAATTTGTTTTTTGCAGAAAGCGGGTCTGAATGCCACAGTGGATATGATAGAGCTGTTTTCTTACCACCTGCCAAATGCAACCTTGTCCAACCTTCTGGTAATAACTGACTATGCCTTGTTGTACTCTGTCCTGTAAATTGTGTTCATTTATGTCTACTGTTAATATAAAAGTCAAATTGTATGTCAATTTGGATACATTGAAAAACTAAATACTGAGGCTATTTTGACGTACAGTTATTGTTCTACTAGTACATTTTTATACCCAACTACCAATAGGTAAGGGGCTTTAAAGGAAACCGTTTGTCCGGTAAATCTGTCACTCAGTCTGTTTGCCTGTTTTGAAACTTCTGTTTACTGTAACTTCCTCATGCATTAAACAATATTAACCTTTTCTCTCTCAGAAGCAAAGTGAAAATGGCTATGTGCAACCAGCATAAAACCAGAACAGCCTGCGAGTAACTCGCAGTCTGTCCAGGTTTTATGCTGTTTGCTGCTCATCAGTATCTAAGGGTTGGAAATGAAACCTTTAAAACTCGAATCTACTAAGAAAGGTCTTTCATTAAATTTAATTTTCTGAGGTACTTCAAATGCGTCAAAAAATGTATCTATGTTATAAAGGGTTAAAATGGTTGGCTCTTTTTTCTGTGTGCCTCAGGGCTTAACGGGAATATTCTTCAATCGCTATAAAATATATATGCTAAATAGCCTTGGCTTGAAAGCACATGTTAACAATAACAACATGTCAAATTAAGTAACTAAGAAAACACCCTCACAAACAGCAACCATGGCATAAATTACTTCCTGTTTATAAAACTGTTGTTACATGTACAATGTATGTACTTAATAACAATTCAATTTACATAACTGAGAATGAATATGATTTATATGCAACTTTTACCATCCGATTCTTAAACTTCAGAACAAGGAATTGACTGTTCTAAATTAAGAATGATGTATTTAAATGTGTAAACTGCCATGTCAGACTCAACTTTCAAGTAATTGTAGAACATTACAGTTTGAATCATATTCTTTATTTTTAGACCTAAGTCCGAAAATCGGTTGGTGAATGCAGGCTAGGGTGACGTCAGTTTTTATCATAAAATGTATTTATGAGCCTCTTATTTGCAGGATATATTCAAGCATGTTTGCACGGTTACAGACCACTTCTTTATGTGCGACGTCCAGGACATTCAGACACTTGCAGAGCTCTTAGAAGATGTGCCCCTGAATCTGAGGTCAAAGTTCACATTCTGTGTGGCCCCTTTAAAGGTCAGGGAGGGTATTCCAAGGATTATGTTCAAAATGGTACGTTGTGAGTGATAACATTTTAACAGCATTTAAATCATTACAGTTACTGTACATATATATTTGTTTTTGGGGAAGCTTTTTATGCTCCCCGAAATGAAATTTCGGCGGAGCATATAGTTGCCGGTTTGTCCTTCCTTACTTCCTTACTTCATTACTTCCTTACTTCCTTCTGTCACACTTTTGCTACAGTTTCTCATAGCCCCTTCAATACTTTATCAATCGCTTTCATATTTGGCATGTAGGTACCTTGCATGGAACTCTACCTTTTGATGATGTTTAAGGTCACTGTAGTCAAGGTCAAGGTCACAGAGGCTAATTATAGACTTCCTTCGGTCACACTTTTGCTACCGTTTCTCATAGCGCCTTCAATACTTAACCAATAGTTTTCATATTTGGCATGTAGGTACCTTGCATGGACCTCTACCTTTTGATGAGGTTTGAGGTCACTGTAGTCAAGGTCAAGGTCACCGAGGCTAATAATAGACTTCCTTCTGTCACACTTTTGCTATCGTTTCTTATAGCGCCTTCAATACTTTACCAATCGCTTTCATATTTGGCATGTAGGTACCTTGCATGGACCTCTACCTTTTGATGGGGTTTGAGGTCACTGGGGTCAAGGTCACCGATGCTAAAAATAGACTTCCTTCCGTAACACTTTTGCTACCGTTTCTCAAAGCGCCTTCAATACTTTACCAATCGCTTTCATATTTTGCATGGACCTCTAGCTTTTGATGACGCTTGATGTCATTTGGGGTCAAGGTCACCGAGGCTAATAATAGATTTTTTTAGGTGGTTACTAAAGGGATCTTTTCACGGTTTGGTAAATTGACAAAATTTAAAAAAGTTGTTTCAGATTCGCAAATTTTTGTTTTAGTTATGATATTTGTGAGGAAAAAGTATTACTGAACATTAACCATGGTCTAATATAGGCAATGTGTGCATCTTTTGACGATTTAAAACCCTAAACATTATAAAGCGTTGCAACAAGAAACGATTGAATAATTTGGAGAGTTCTGTTGTTGTCATTACATTTTGTGAAACTACGAAGATTGCTCATATAATGCATTAAATACTTTAACAAAGTATTCTTGGCAGAATAGCCGAGCAGGCTAATGCGTTTTTACTCCAGGTTATTCCAGGACTTGGGGGGGTCACTGGTTCGAGTCCAGCTGCGGCTACTTTTTTTTCCTATTTTAAATTTTATTCTTGATTTTTTGCTGGAGCTTTTAAGATCCAATGTTTACATTTATCAATATAAAGCATTTAATGACTTATTTCAAAACATGCCAAAAATTGTGAAAAGGCCCCTTTAACACGTAGATTGACGAAGCGCATCATCGGGAGCATCCATCGTTTTCAACGATAATTGTTTTATTAGCTCACCTGAGCACAACACCTTTTGTCTGTCGGCCGTCATAAACATTTTGCCTTGTTAACACTCTAGTGGCCACATTTATCGTCTGATCTTCATGAAACATGGTCAGAAGATTGTTCCCTATGATATCTTGGTCGAGTTTGAAACTGGGTCATGTGAGGTCAAAAACTAGGTCACTAGGTCAAAGTGAGGAAAAAGCTAGAAGTCATATTTATTGTCCAATCTTCATGAAACTTTGTCAGAACATTTGTCCAAATAACAGCTGAGTTTGGTCAGGCCAGTTAAAACATGGCCACCAGGGGATGGGGCAGTTTTCCTTAAATGGCTATAGTAAAACCTTGTTAACACTCTAGAAGTCTTATTTTTAGTCCAGTCTTCATGAAACTTAGTCAGAACATTTGTTCTAATGATATCTCAGCTGAGTTCTAAAATGGTTGAGGTTCGTTGAAAAACATGGTGGCAAGGGGGCAGGGCAGTTTTCTTTTAATGGCTATAGTAAAACCATGTTAACACTCTAGGAGTCACATTCATTGTCCAATCTTCATGAAACTTTGTGAGTTTATTTGTTCTTATGATAGCTCGGCTGAGTTTGAAAATTGTTCCAGTCCGTTGGAAAACATGGCCGCCAGGGGGCGGGGCAATTTTCCTTATATGGTTATAGTAAAACCCTGTTGACACTCAAGAAGTAACATTTATAGTCCAATCTTCATGGACCTTGGTCGGAAGATTTGTTTAAATGATATCTCGGCTTAGTTTGAAAATTGTGATGGTTCGTTGAAAAACATGGCCGCCAGGGGAGCGGCAGTTTTTCGAATATGACTATAATAAAACCATGTTAACACTCTAGTTGTAATGAGGATGTTGGTGCATGATGATGATGATGATGATGGTGATGGTGATGATGATACTGGTAATGGATTCAAAAACATTAACAGCAACCCAAATATCTTACAATAATTTTTAATTACTCGAATTAATTGTTGCCATTACTTCTGATTGTTATCTTTATTTTTAGCTCACCTGAGCACAATGTACTCGTGGTGAGCTTTTGTGATCCCCTTTTGTCCGTCGTGCGTTGTGCGTCGTCAACATTTGCCTTGTTAACACTCTAGAGACCGCATTTATAGTCTAATCTTTGTGAAATTTGGTAATAAGATTGGTCTCAATGATATCTTTGATGAGTTTGAAACTGGTAACGTTTGCTTGAAAAACCAAGGGGCAGGGCATTTTTTTTCTTATATGGCTATATTTATGTCCCCCACTATAGTAGTGGGGGACATATTGTTTTTGCCCTGTCTGTCTGTCTGTCTGTTGGTCTGTTGGTCTGTTTGCGCAAACTTTAACATTTTGCAATAACTTTTGCTATATTGAAGATAGCAACTTCATATTTGGCATGCATGTGTATCTCATGAAGCTGCACATTTTGAGTGGTGAAAGGTCAAGGTCATCCTTCAAGGTCAGAGGTCAAATATATGTGGCCCTTATTGCTTATTTTATAAATACTTTTGCAATATTGAAGATAGCAACTTGATAAATGGCATGCATGTGCATCTCATGGAGCTGCACATTTTGAGTGGTGAAAGGTCAAGGTCAAGGTCATCCTTCAAGGTCAGAGGTCAAATATATGTGGCCCAAATCGCTTATTTTATGAATACTTTTGCAATATTGAAGATAGCAACTTGATATTTGGCATGCATGTGTATCTCATGGAGCTGCACATTTTGAGTGGTGAAAGGTCAAGGTCATCCTTCACAAGGTCAAGGTCATCCTTCAAAGTCAAACGTCATATAGGGGGACATTGTGTTTCACAAACGCATCTTGTTAAACCTTGTTAACACTCTAGACGCCACATTTATTGTCTAATCTTCATGAAATTCGGTCAGAAGATTCATCCAAATAATATCTTAGACGAGTTGGAAAATTAGGCCATTTGGTTGAAAAACATGGCTGGCAGGGGGCGGGGCATTTTTCCTTATATGGCTATAATAAAACCTTGTTAACACTCTAGAGGCCACATAGATTTGTCCCAATGATATCTTCGACATGTTTGAAAATGGTTCTGGTTGCTTTAAAAACATGGCCACCAGGGGGCGGGACATTTTTCCTTAAATGGCTATATATGACTTTTGTAAAATCATTTTAACACTCTAGAGGCCACATTTATTGTCCGATCTTGATGAAACTTGGTCAGAAGATTTGTTCCAATGATATCTTGTATGAGTTTGAAAATAGTTCCTGTTGGATGAAAAACATGGCCACCAAGGGGGCGGGACTTTTTTCCTTATATAGCTAAAGTAAAACCTTGTTAACACTCTAGAGACCACATTTATTGTCTGATCATCATGAAACTTAGTCAGAAGATTTTTCCAAATGATATTTTGGACAAGATCGAAAATGGTTTGGGTTGGTTGAAAAACATGGCCACCTGGGGGTGGGGCATTTTTCCTTATATGGCTATATTTGGCTTTTGTAAAACCCTATTTGCACTCTAGATGTCACATTTATTGTCCGATCATCATGAAACTTGGTCAGAAGATTTGTCCCAATGATATCTTAGATCAGTTGTTAAATAGTCTGGTTGGTTGAAAAACATGGGCATCAGGGGGTGGTGCATTTTTCCTTATATGGCAATAGTAAAACCTTGTTAACACTCTAGAGGCCACATTTATTGTCCGATCAACATGAAACTTGGTCAGAAGATTTGTCCCAATGATATCTTAGATCAGTTGTTAAATAGTTCCGGTTGGTTGAAAAACATGGGCATCAGGGGGTGGTGCATTTTTTATGCTCCCCCAAATAATTTTGGGGTGAGCATATAGTCGCCGCTTCGTCTGTCTGTGTGTCCGTCCGTGCACAATTTTTGTCCGGGCTATTTCTCAGCAACTAATGACCGGAATTCAATTAAACTTTATGGGAAGCTTCACTACCAAGAGGAGATGTGCATATTATCAGCCGGTTCTGGTCGGATGATTTTTCACAGAGTTATGGCCCTTTGAATTTTTCCATTAACTGAACATATAGTGCAATTCTTGTCCGGGCTATTTCTCAGCAACTTATGACCGGAATTCAATGAAACTTTATGGGAGGCTTCACTACCAAGAGGAGATGTGCATATTATCAGCCGGTTCTGGTCGGATGATTTTTCCCAGAGTTATGGCCCTTTGAAATTTTCCATTGTACATATTGTGCAATTCTTGTCCGGGCTATTTCTCTGCAACTTATTACGGGAATTCAATGAAACTTTATGGGAAGCTTCACGACCAACAGGAGATGTGCATATTATCAGCTGGTTATGGTCGGATGATTTTTCACAGAGTTATGGCCCTTTGAATTTTTCCATTGTACATATAGTGCAATTCTTGTCCGAGCTATTTCTCAGCAATTTATCACGGGAATTCAATGAAACTTTATGGGAAGCTTCACTACCAACAGGAGATGTGCATATTATCAGCCGGTTATGGTCGGATGATTTTTCACAGAGTTATGGCCCTTTGAAATTTTCTATAAACTGTACATATAGTGCAATTCTTGTCCAAGCTATTTCTCCCTAACTACTGACTGGACTTCAATTAAGCTTTATGGGAAGCTTAACTACCTTGAGGAGATGCGCATGTTATTAGTGGGTTCTTGTTAGATGAGTTATGGCCCTCTGAAATTTTCAAGTTGCTAAACCATCCATTGTATTATTTTGTCCAAAGTTATGCCCCTCAAGACGTTTCCTTTAATCTGAATATATAGTGCAATATTGTGACAAAAAAAACCTTTGGGGAGCATCACCCGTCTTCGACGGTTTCTTGTTCTTATTTGGCTATTGTAAAAACTTGTTAACACTCTTTATGTCACATTTATTGTCCAATCTGAATGAAACTTGGTCAGAATATTTGTTTTAATTATATTTTGGATGTGTACGAAAATGTTTCTGGTCTGTTGAAAAACGTGGCCGCCAGGGTGTTCACTATTCATGAAAGTTGGTTAAACATTTGTTCTAATGACAGTTTTGGATGCACAAAACAGGTCAGTTCCTTTGAATCTCAGGTGAGCAAATTTGGGCCTTTCAGGCCTTCTTCTTGCAGAAATTTAGCATAGTGGTAAAACCATTGAAACAACAAGAATTGTTACATATGAATCTTATTTGACCTTTCTTTCACTTATCCTACTCTCTATATAAAATTCATTTTTACCTGTGCTTGGATTGTTGCAGTACAATAGTGTTGACTGATGCCTTCTTAAATAGATATGTGGTGATTGTATAACACTCCCTGGAAATTGGCCCCAATTAACTGGGCATTCCCATCAAAGACCTTTGTCTTGATGTCAGATGTACACCATTCATAAGATAGATGACAACTTCAAACGTTTTAGACCTACAGTTTGCAGTCAGTCAGTAGTCTATGTGTGATTATAAAAGATTTGAGTTTTTAAAAGGTTTTGTTGCTTTATCTTGATATATCATTGCAAGGTGAGAAAATTGTTCCAGTTGTTTAAAAACACTGTGGGAAAAATGTGAAATAATTGGTAGTAAAAAACACACATTTATCACATCTTTTAAGAGCAACAAAAAACTGTTTGGTTAAAAAACAAAGTTGTTTTGGCTGTTGTTTTTGCAAAAATAATGTATTTATTCTAAATATTTTTTGTGCGTTTAAATTACAAATAATTTGACAGTTGTTTTGATATGATTAATTTTCCAATGTCTTGTGTGTGTTTACTTCAATATTATCACACATTTGTAACTATGAGAAAGATCAAGTGATGTTTTGTACCTTAAAAGAAGATTAATGATGAATTTCTAGTACATATTATCATACTCATTAACTTCTTTATAACCGACTTTAATGTATGATAACAATTTAACATATAGTATTTAATTATTCAAAAACTTTTTCATAAACACTCAATATATTGAAAAAATACAGTTGTTTTCGGTATCAAAAGTTGTGCTTGCAAAAACAGGTTGTAACTAGTCATCCCCTATAACATCCAAAGATATTGAGATGCTTATCTCATGATCTCAAAGCTGGACAACAATTTGTGGAAACATGTACTTCCATTTTCTTCTGCTGATGCTCTCATTATTAAATTACTGTCCTAATATTACTTTTATCCAAAATATCGCTTTGTCGCAACGGGTAACAAATGTCTATTTGAAAAAAACATAAACACGCACACAAAACTACTTATAACGCATATACGTACATATCTGCCGGAACAACAAACCCTTTCTTTTTACAAAACAACGTTAACCTGGCCCTCTTGTTACCATACTTTATAAAAAATAGTTTTTGTGTTCAACTTTTTTTAAAAGTCCCGGCCATGTTTTACCGAAACCTACGAGGGAACTTTAGGTATACTCAAGGTCTGTCAGTCTTAAATATCTGCATTCTGCAATAAATCAGAATTTAAGTAGCTAAATCTTGGTTGATGACTGTTGGTGTTTGGTTAGAGAGCCATATAGGGAATATATATTATTTTTTTTTGAAACAGAAAGGTTGCTATGGTAACCTGAGAAATGCAGCCGCATGATTTGATACATATTTTTACAGATGGCCAAGAGAATCAGTGAAGGTCATTCACTGACATATGACTGGTTGTGTCGTGCCCTTGGGGCTCCCTTCTGTATGCCGCGCAACCAGAGTGAGCTGATAGAGCTGGAGGCTGCATTCAACGTCATTGACATCTATCTCTGGCTTAGGTACGTATAGACATCTACCTGTGGCGTATGTATTGAAGTTTACCTCTGGCTTAGGTAGGTATTGACTTTTACCTCTGGCTTAGGTACATATAGACATCTAATTCTGGCTTAGGTAAGAATTAACATTTACCTCTGGCTTAGGTAGTATTGACATTTACCTCTGGCTTAGGTACGTATAGACATCTACCACTGGTTTAGGTATGTATTGATGTTTACTTCTGGCTTAGGTATGTATTGACATCTACCTCTGGCTTAGGTAAGTATTGACATTACCTCTGGCGTAAGTAAGTATTGGCATTAACATCTGGCTGAGGTACGTATTGACATCAACCTCTGGCTTAGGTTAGTATTGACATTTACCTCTGGTTTAGGTAAGTATTGGCATTTACCTCTGGCTTAAGTAAGTATTGACATTTACATCTGGCTTAGGTAAGTATTGACATCTACCTCTGGCTTATTTACGTATTGACATCTACCTCTGGCTTAGGCAAGTATTGAAACTTACCTCTGGCTTAGGTAAGTATTTACATTTACCTTTGGCTTAGGTTCGTATTGACATTTACCTCTCACTTAGGTAAGTATTGACATTAACTTCTGGCTTAGGTAAGTATTGACATTTACCTCTTGCTTAGGTATGCATTAAAATGGCATTTACCCCTGGTTTTGTTTGGGATCTCTTTGCTGTCAACGTCATTTACCTGTATTTTTATGTTTTAAGCTTACCTGGGCACATCGTGCTCATGGTAAGCTTTTGTGATCACCTGTTGTAAATCGTCCGTCATGCGTCGTCAACATTTTGCCTTGTTAACACTCTAGAGGCCACATTTATCGTCAGATCTTCATGAAATTTGGTAAGAAGAAATGTCCCAATGGCATTTTGGTCGATTTCGAAAATGGGTCACGTGAGGTCAAAAACAAGGCCAAATTAAAGAAAAAGCTCGTTAACACTCTAGAAGTCACATTTATTATCCAATCTTCTTGAAACTTTGTCAGAAGATTTGTCTTAATAATATCTCAGCTGAGTTCGAAAATGGTACCGGTCAGTTGAAAAAAATGGCCGCCAGGGAGCGTGGCAGTTTTCCTTATATGGCTATAGTAAAGCCTTGTTAACATTCTAGCAATCACCTTTATAGTCAAATCGACATGAAACTTGGTCAGAACATCTGTTCTTATGATAGCTAGGCTTAGTTTGAAAATAGTTCCAGTCTGTTGAAAAACATGGCCGCCAGGGGGCGGGGCAGTTTTTCTTATATGGCTAAAGTAAAACCTTGTTGACACTCTAGAAGTCACATTTATAGTCCAATCTTCATGTAACTTGGTCAGAACATTTGTTCTTTTGATAGCTCTGCTGAGTTCTAAAATGGTTAAAGTGAGTTGAAATACATTGCCAACCGGGCGCAAGGCAGTTTTTGCTTATATGGCTCTATTTAACCATGTTAACACTCTAGTTGTAATGCTGGTGTTGGTGCACAATTATGATGATGATGATGATGATGGTGCTGGTGAATCTGGTAATGGAATCAGAACATTAACAACCCAAATATCTAGGAACAATTATTGCATTAATCCAATTAATTATTGCCATTACTTCAGATTGTTATATTTATTTTGAAGAAATTCAGCGAATTGGTAAAACCAATAAAACAACAACATTGTTACAAATGAATCTTATATGACCTTTTCACTTTTTCTACTCTATATAAAACTCATTTATACATGTGCTTTGATTGTTGCAGAACAATAGTGTTGATTGATGCTTCATTGAATAGCCATGTGTGTAACAAGCTTACTGTTCCCATGAAATTGGCCCCAATTAACTGGGTTTGCACATCAAAGACCCTTTTCTTGATATCAGATGGACACCACTGATAAGATAGACTACAGTTTGCAGTCATTCAGTAGTTTGTGTGTGATTATTAAAGATTTGTGATTTTAACAGCTTTTATTGTTGTTTCAATTGGAAGTATCATTGCAAGGTGAGTCTGCAAATTGTTCTGGTAGTTAAAAAAAAATGTCCAAAATGTGAACGATTGGGTTATAAAAAAACAACAACAATTAATCACACTTTAAGAAGCACAAAAACTGTTTGGTTAAATCAGGTATTTATATTTATATACATACCTGGTTAAATAGTTGTTTTGGTTTTTGTTTTTGCAAAAATAATGTATTTATGCTGCGGATTTTTGTGCTTTTAAATTCCAAATAGTTTTACTGTTGTTTGGATATGATACTTTTCAAATTTCTTGTGTGTTTACTTCTATCTTTTAACTATGAGAAAGATTAAGTGTCAGATGTTTGGAATCTAAAAAGATCAATGTTGACTTTCTAGTAGATATTTTCATACTCATTTACTGCCTTTATACTTTGATATATGATAACAATTCAACATTTTGTATTTAGTTATGCAAAAACTATTATTTGAACTCTCAATTTATTGAAAAATTACTGTTGTTTTCTGTGTCTAAAGCTGTTTTTGCAAAAACCAGTCATCCCGTATAGCATCAGTATATGCGTAGATGCTTATGTAATGATCTCAAAGCTTCTCTACACTTTGTGAAAAAAATGAACGTCCATTTCCTTCGTCCATTTCCTTTTGCTGAGTGTGCTCATTATTTAATTACTGTCCTCGTATCACTTTTATCCAAAATAAACTTTTTCTGCAATGGGAAGCAAATTTCTATGGTAAATATAATGTATAATGTATTATATATCGGCAAAAACAACAAACCCTTTCTTTTCACAAAACAACGTTACAAATGCCCGCTTTACATGACTTCTACTCAGGTGAGCAACGCGACCCAGGGCCCTCTTTTTAATTCTATTGACAATAACCACAGTCTTAGTTTGTTTAATAAATTTTATCCAGAAATTATGGCATCGTTGCAATTCCACAGCTAATAATATTATGCCTTTTTCAGTTTCCGTTTCGAGATGTTTGACGACATAGCTCAGGTACAAGATCTCCGAGTGGAGCTGGATACAATCATACAGGCTTACATGAAGTCACTCAACACAGGTCAACAAGGTCAACAGCCAGAACTCTCATATGAACTCTCCCAGCAGAACCCACTCCAAGCATACAAGTTTAACCCAAAGAAAACTGGCGGAAAACAGAAGGAAAGTAAAGAAAAGAACGGTCAGACTAATGGTTGGATAAAAAGTGTTCCGAATTTCGATAGTTCTTACACAAGGGAGTATTTGTTTTCAGATCCAAGTAGTATGATGGATCGGATTTCAAAACTGAAGCAAAGTTTAGACGTAAACGATATAACTGTCCCTGAGGATATTAGGGTAGATCATGATATTAGTTTAAAACATTCAGAAACTGTCGAGAAAGATATCACTACTGATATTGATGTTAGTGATAGCAAAAACATGTTTACAGAGACAGCAATAGAGCATGATATCAGTTTTAAGCATTCAGAAACTGCTGAGAAAGATATCGCATCTTATCCTTATTTAGGAGAGAAGGCAAACATGTTCAAAGAGACTGCAAATGTGTTGGATTCTGGAGAATCTGCCCATTTAAATTTAAGTGCGGAAAATAAAGTGACTAACAATAAGAGTAAGAAGTTTGACCCTATTTTAACTGATGAAGAGCTTCTTGCTTTTAGTGAAAATATCAAGTGGAAAAAACAAAACGACTCACAAAAAGCAAGCAGTAAAGTCCAAATACAGTCTACGAAGCCCGATGCTTCACACCCTAAACATCGCAGTGCGTTAGACAAGCCGTGGAAACAGGATGCAGGCAACCAGAAAGATATCAGTGATGACAGTATAATTGTGGTCACTTCTTCTAGACAGGCCACCATTGAGCCTTTTAGACTTTCCACTGACAAGAGCTCGATGAAAATTCCTGCAAGCACTTGGCCAAGGTAAGACTATGTTGGTCTGATTGTGAAGGTTCTGGTGATGATGGTTCTGGTGATTATTGATTATGACAAATGTGATGATGAGGATGAGGTTAATGATAATGACGATGACGATGATGGTGATGTGAAGTTGTCACACCTGAATACTGCATCTTTCAGTATGATCATAATTGCTACATACAGCCAAAGTGACTGACACAAGTTCCAAAGACACTATACTAATGTATTATTCCATTTATTACCTCTTTTGCATATAAGTCGTTAAGTACCAAACTTATCAACAACTTTTGTATGTCAAGTAATATTTCAGGCATGCCATTTTTAACCAGATTTTCCGAAGGAAAAAAATGGTTATTAGATTGGTGAATGTCGGCGGGCGGGCTGGTGAACTGGCGGGCGGAACAAGCTTGTCCGGGCCATAACTTTTGTCATTCATTGTGAGATTTTAAAATCATTTGGCACATTTGTTTACCATCATGGGTAGGTGTTTCGCACGAAACAATCACATCAATATCTCCAATGTCAAGGTCGCCACGACTAAAAATAGATTTATTTTGAAACAAACTTACAAAGGGGGTTAATTGTGTTTGTTCATTTCAAAAGATCAGTTAGAGTTGTCTCCCTTTATCAGATTTTTTTTCACAATAAAAACCTGGTTTTGATACAATTTTGTCCCTTGTTACATCAATGTATGATCTATTAGTCATTTCCTGTGTCAAGTAAACAATGTTTTTCAAAGCATAACCATACTGACCAAGAAATGTAAGAAAGTAGTCCGGCTCATGAACTTGATATGAAACAAAAAGCACTTAAGTAAAAACTGTTCCTCGTTTTTGAGTGCTGATTGCAATAGGTATTGTTGGCAGAAAAAAGGTACATAATTATAGTGTTTATTGTGATGGTTGTATAAGTCTGTTACTGTTATTAACTTATGTAATATCAGCTGTGCATGAGAAAGTGCGTCTTCTTCCAAATGCAGCCTGCGTCCTGCATATACAGTCTGTTCAGAAGCTTCCCTATCAGCTAATTAAACTGCAAACCTTGCTTGACTTTATATTTGACAGCGTTGACCCAGATTGGGAGATAGCAGAGGCTTGTGTGAAGCTACGCGGCTCAATATGGCATAAGACACATTGTCATACGATGCGGCCCCTTTTTGTTTTTAAGTGTACTTCTAGTCCCTGTTTTTCCTCATTTTTCAGCTCTGCTTCATCAAAACAGCTACCAGAAATTATTCTAGAGGAGAAAGAAGTCACAAATGATAGTGAGGATCCAATTGAAAGTCCCTCTGAAGACACTCCTGATGTCATAAACTTCTGGGCAGAGCGCCCAAAGGCGCCAGTGGCAAAAACTCTAGATGATCCATTGACATATATAGATTTAGTTCACACAGAAACAACAGGCACATTTAAAGATGTCGCTTACGAAGAGATCAACTTTTCAGCAGAAGACTCTGTTGAGATTTTAGGTGACTTGGGTAAAGAGGTCGTTAATCAGGAAGATACTTTTGATAAAGAGTTGGAAGAGGAAATAGCAACAAGCCTGGAAATGCAAATGAAACGTACGATTTACAAGCCGGTGAAAAAAGTATATGTCCCTCTGGAACGGATTGAAAACATTGACATTGCAAAAGATTTTGAAAATGCTGTTAAGGATCAGGAAAAGGCCCACAAATTAGGTGGGAAAATGCAAGATACAGAAGAGGTTTACGGGAAGCTTACAAGAAGGCTGCTGAAGGAAAAGATGCTGTCGGAGAGGATTCTAAAACAGCTGGAAACAGAGTGGGAGGAGAGAAGGAAGGGGGGACAGCAGAGCTGATATGAACTTGTGTCTGTTAGCACAAATGAGCCCCCCTATGAGAAAACAGGGCGTAATGCATGTGTGTAAAATGTCCTCCCAGATTGGCCTTTGTAGTCTGTAATCAGGGATTATAATTTTGGCCTAGACTGGGTTTTAGTTTTAAAGAGACTTCCTTTAAATTAATACTACCATTATATAGGAAAGTTTCGTCGCTGAATACCCTGTGTGAACTGTCTAGTCTCGGAAGACTATATGCATATGCATTAAGCCCCGTTTTTCCTGAGCAAGGCTCAAATATGGTATATTTGCAAGTGTGTGTAACTGGCTTATTATGGTTTGATATATTTTATATACTTAAGATTTTGTTAGAGAGTTTCATGGATTGATTTTGTAATAAAAATTAATGCAAGTATTGTTTAAATGGTAATTGGATTATTGCAGTAGGATAATTATCAAATTGTTTCGTATTTACTTTAGGCGAATAATTGACTACTACCTGTTATATAAACGTTATCATTATTCATTAACTTTTCATAGCACACATTGCTGTAATGTTGAGACTGCTTTGAGCAGTTTCCACATTTGACTGTTCATAAACCAAAGAAATGTGAAACCAAATCATGTTTTGTTTTTACATGTTTTTTGCATCATCGCGGTAAATGACTGATGAGCAAATCATAAAATTTATAAACAGAATGTTAGTTTATTTTAGTACTAACTATATTTTCTGTTTAATGCGCCACATGTCAAATTAGGTTTTTAGCTCGGCTGTTTTCAGAGAAAACCCGAGGTATTGTCATAGACAGCTCGTCGTGTCGTGTCGTGTCCGTCGTGGTGTCGTCTGCCGTCCGCGTTGTGCTAAAACCTTAACATTTTGTAAAGGTTTTGAACATTGGCTCTAAAATCAAAGTGCTTCCACCTACAACTTTGAAACTTCATATGTAGCTGCACATTGATGAGTACTACACGCCAGACCCATATTTCGGTCACTAGGTCCAAGGTCACTGTGAACTCTAAAAATAAAAACAATTCTGACAAGCTGTCTTTTATTAAAAAATGCATCCGCAGCCGAGCGTTGGCACCCGCGGTGCTCATTTTATTACATTGTGCCCTGATTCGTGGACTGGATAACCGTTATTCAAACAAATCGATGCTGTTCATGTGATTTTCATGTTCCAAATGGGCAACCAGGCTCTAAAACATGACGCTTGGCATAATATTGTTCCATCAAAAGTACACTCGCCCCGCTCTGTTGCTGTATTCCAATGAATTCTTGATA
Organism: Dreissena polymorpha; assembly: GCF_020536995.1. Classification (NCBI taxonomy): domain Eukaryota; kingdom Metazoa; phylum Mollusca; class Bivalvia; order Myida; family Dreissenidae; genus Dreissena; species Dreissena polymorpha. The sequence continues at coordinate 25,846,738 of NC_068362.1, forward strand.
CTAAATGTAATTAAAGCAATAAAAAGCGGTTCAACTATTCCTATATATTTATGAACTAATAATAATTGTTAAATAATCGCTAATTGAGAAATTGTATATTTCGGTCGACTTTCTGGTCGCTTAAAAAGTAAGCAAAGCGGTTTATATCACAAACGGAATCCGTTGAGTGGCATATTGCGTGTCACGTGTGGCCCTTTGGGTTCGGCTCACTTTTAGACAAAGAAACCGCAAAAAATACACGAAGCACTGTTTATTTGAAGCTACAATTTGTTAATGTTACGTTGACAATAGAATTCAGAAGCGCGTTTCGGATTACAAATTTATTTATGCCAATTTGAGAATTCGACAAAACAATTTAGTGGTATGTAATGAATTCAACTTTAAGTTATTAACATTCTTTATGCCAAATATATGATTTAATTGTATTTTGCATGTAATGCGCAATTTCCACGAGAAGAGCAAATGTGGAATAAATTTCTTGCTCAGAAAAATTCCAGTGGTCAGGGCGGGATTCGAACCAGGGTCCTCTCGTTCTCTACGCCAGCGAACTACCATTACACCACTGTTCCGACTCATTTATCGACTGCATAATTTTACTGCAGGTAATGCAGGCCTACGAGTGCTGTCGCTCATGCAAAGCGTGCACTCTCATTGGCCAATATCGATTGTTTACAACGACGCTCCGCCCAGCGTACCTAAGCTCATACTGGCTTGCAAAACTCGCTTCATTATTTGTACGCTATCGCGTCCAAATAAAAATTCAAATAAAATTCCCGCGGCTAGGTCAGAATGAATACACTTCATTTATCCCATAGGCTGATTTGAGCATACGACCAGAACATTGGAAACATGTCCGCGTCTTTGTAACACTGTTTTACTGCGTGTTCAGTATGAAACAATTTTATCTCTAATAAAAAGGCTTAACAGTTTTACACTCAATCTCGACATCAATACAGTTTGTGCGTGCACCTTTTATTTTCAGAGGAATTCCAGCGCGAGAACGTTTGTACTTAAAAGGCTATGTTCTCATATTTAGTACTAACTTCCATGTTCCTATCAGCCTGTTAACACGTAAAAGTATAAAGAGCAGTGTAAGCGAGGCCTCACTTTAATGCATTGCATTTCAACCCGCGAGGTATCAGGGTCAGATACATGTACAGGTCATCGCTGCATCTTCACGACTACCTTATGTGCTGACCGAAGTTCGCGGCGAGTAAAATAATCGTTATATAATAAAGACGCTATAGCGTGAACTGGAATTTTCTTTTTTTTCGACCAGAAAGATGTTTAATGAAGATATCCAGCGATATAATTATGGTATGTCAATAATAGATTCTTAATGTGTTTTCAACAATACCATGATAAATATTATTTTAAATTAATTTAACAATAATTATTCCACCATATTGACTAATGTATTAAGCATGAGCGCGATGATTCTCGATACTGTAAATAATCAAATCACATAGCAATGCCCGACAAACCACTAAAACAGGTTTGTTCGAAGAACGCGCGTATAAATATTTAAATTATGTACGGATACTTCGCGTGTGGTCGGTTGACTCATATGTTTTAATGTCACTTCCATTTTTCTTTTAGTTTTCTGTTTTGTATGTAAAGGTTTGACCAGCAATATGTAATAATGTAAAATAAGACGCGAAAACTCCGCGTAACATCCCGTACTGCGTGTGATGCAGCTAAGAACTGCACAGAAAAAGACATTCGCTATCCTTGATCTCATTCATTGAACTCGTTACCTTTCATAAACTCCAACCACAATCAACGCCGTATATCTTTTTTAAAGATATTTCTTGTTCATTATATACAAAAAACTTGTAAATCGAACGAAAAATAATTTCACGTAATTGTACCATAAACTGCATAAAACATGTTTATATGAAAATCATGTGTTGTAGCAAATATTTATCGTTTAGTAACACAATTGAAGCCAATTAACAGAGAAAACCGCTTAAGTGGAAGCAGACGAAGTCAATTTTTGGAAATATTCAAATGTAAGTGGACTTACGGGGGACGGCTTAATGCCAATGTAGGACCGACATGTTTTCCATCCGATCTCGGGCTTCTGTAAAACCCGATATTAGGTCGATCAAATTTTTTTTTATAATCTCCATAATTTTAAATATTTAAATTTTGTACTTTAAAGTTCATATTATCTATGCTTGAATATTCTTAGTAAAATCATTGTTTTTTATTCTTCAGAGAAGCATACATGTTAATCGAATCAATAGAATCATGTAGCAAACTGATCTCACCTGACATAAAACGTTACACGTTTGCAGCTTTGAACGATATTATTGAATTAGAGCATTTATTTTCATTCACGCCATTCAACCAAATGTTTCTGTCCCCTACTGATGAAACCGGAGGGGATGTGGTTTGCGCTCTGTGTGTCAGTCAGTCAGTCTGTCTGTCACACTTTTCTGGATCCTGCGATAACTTTAAAAGTTCTACATATTTTTTCATGAAACTTCAAATATCGATAGATGGCACTATGGATATTATGCACGTCATTTCATTTTGTTCCTACGTCAAAAATTCTGGTTGCTACGGCAACAAATATATAAACAAAAATCTGAAAATGGTTGAGTTTCACCGGCAGGGGTCATCATTGCTTGGCAATAGTCTTGTTCAGTATTGATCTCTTCGCCATGTTCGCAAGAACTAACACATGGAGCTATTGCGCTGTACGTTTACAAACAGCGTAACGATTTAAGTGTTTCATGCGCACGCGAACGTATACCCGAACGAAAATGTATGCTTATCCGCGAAAGATGACTCCATGCGTCCGTGAATTCGCAGGAAATGATTTTTTTATTGTGTTGGGTCTGTTTAGAAATGATTAAAGGTAATAACAAAATACAAATGTATGAGTTTAATTCTCGAATGCGTAATAACATATTATACAGTATTTAATTCGATTCATATTCAATAGTTGTGTTATCATTAACACTCGTTCGGAAATGTGTTTGGAACATACGTTTACCCTATACGCGACTTAAACATACGAACAACGCACTGGTGCAATTCAATCATGATTAAAACAGAACCACATTTTTAGCTCACCTGATTGCTCAAGTGAGCTTTTGTGACCGGTCTTTGTCCGTCGTCCGTCCACATTTGTTCGTAAACACTATAGAGGTCATTTATTGTCCGATCTTCATGGGACTTGGTCAGAAGCTTTGTCCCAATGAAATCTCGGTCGAGTTCGAAACTGGGTCGTGCCGGATCAAAAACCAGGTCACTAGGTCAAAAAAAGGAAACACTTGTAAACACTGTAGAAGTCGCATTTCATGCCCAATCTTAATGTAACTTTGTCAAAATGTTTGTCTTAATGATACGTTGGTTGAGTTCAAAAGTGGTTCCGGTCCGTTGAAAAACATGGCTGCCAGTGGGCGGGGCAGTTTTCCTTATTTGGCTATAAAGAAACCTTGTAAACACTCTAGAAGTCACAATTTTTGCCCAATCATCATGAAAGTTGGTCAAAACATGGGTTTTATTGATATCTCGGACGAGTTTGAAAATGGTCCAGATCGGTGAAAAACATGGCCGCCAGTGGGCGGGGCATTTTTCTCTATATGTATATAGTGAAAACGTGTGAACACTCTAGAAGTCACAATTTTGACCCAATTTTCATGAAATTTGGTCAGAACATTTGTTTCCTTGATATGAGAGTTGAGTTCGAAAATGGTTTCGATCAGTTGAATAACATGGCTGCCGGGGGGGGGGGGGGGGCAGTTTTCTAATATTTATATAGAAAAAAGCTTGTGAACACTCTAGAAGTCACATTTTTTGCCCAATCATCATGAAACTTATTGAAAAGATTGGTTTTATATATATCTCAGATGATTTTGCAAATGGTCCCGATCGGTAAAAAAACATGGCTGCCAGGGGGTAGGGGCAGTTTTCCTTATGTGACTAGAGAGAAACCTTGTGATCGAACACTATAGAAGTCACATTTTTTGCCTTATCATTGTGAAACTTAGTCAATACATTGGTTTCATTGATTTCTCGGACAAGTTGGAAAATGGCTCAGATCGGTAAAACACACTTTTTAGCTCACCTGATTGCTCGTCCACATTTGGTTTTTAAACACTCTAGCATTCACATTTTTCAAGCATTCTTTATCAAAGTTGCTGAAAGATCTCAGTCAAGTTTGATAATGAGCAAAATCACATAATTAATGCCATAATTTTTGCCCTTAGATTGTCCAAATTTTCATTATATTATACAAAATCCTTGTGAACACTCTAGAGGTCACAATTTTGTTTCAGATTTTATGATTCTTGGTCATAATATTTATTTTGTAAGCAAAGTTTGATATTTGGTAAGGGGGGGGTCAACTCAAAATATAGGTCACCAGGTCAAATCTTACAAAAACAAAAACACTCCATATACCAGAGTTTTGATTCAATAATGAGGAAACTTGCTCAGGATGTTTGTCTGGACAACATCTAGGGAAAGTTAGACGTTTGGTAAAGATTAAAATGAACCGATTCCTCTCAGGTGAGCGAACTAGGGCCATCTTGGCCCTCTTGTTAATGTTATTATTTTATGTCAGATACACGTAGTACCATTTCAATGGAATTAACCACACAGCGACATACGGACAGTTGTCAACATTTTAAAGCTTGTGACAACATGAACATAGTACCTGACACAGTCTTTACTCGGGCTTTTCTTATAGATTGCCATGGATTACTTGTAAATAATGAATCGTTGTGATAACTTGAGGCGCGTCGTGGGAAAACTGGGTTTAATGCATGTGCGTAGTGTCATCCCAGATTTGCCTGTGCAGTTAAAACAACAAATGTAATGTTCAGGCATTGCGTGCATAGTCAAAGAAGACATCTACTTCCTTGATGAAATCCCTACTGACGCCGAACGTTTCACTAAACCCGTGTCGTTGCTATACAAACTGATATGTGATATAAACCGCTTTGCTTACTTTTTAAGCGACCAAAGAGTCGACCGAAATATACTATTTCTAAATAAGCGATTATTAAAAACGATAATTAGTTTATATGTTTAAGACTATTTAACACTCCTTTTATTACTTTAATTTCATTTATTATTAATATGTATTTGAATAAACAAGACTATTGTCAAGCAATATGGTCCCCTACCGGTGAAACTCTACCATTGTCAGATTTTTTTTTGTTTTTGTAACCATAGCAACCAGAATTTTCGACGTAGGAACAAAATGAAATGACGTGCATAATCTCCTTATTGCCATCCAACCATGTTTCAAGTTTCATGAAAAATATGAAGAACTTTTAAAGTTATCCGAGATCCAGAAAAGTGTGACGGACAGACTGACTGACACACAGAGCGCAAACCATAAGTCCCCTCCGGTATCACCGGTAGGGGACAATAATACCAGAGCGGGGCTAGTGTACCTTTGATTGAACAATTCCATGTCAAGCGTCACTTTTAAGTTTTTAAGTGTCAGGTCGCCCATTTTGGAACATGCAAGCCACATGAACAGCATCGATTTGTTTGAAAAACGGTTGTCCAGTATACGAATCCGTGCATAATGTAATAAAAACCTAATTGGACACCTAGTGTAGCGCGCTAAACTGCAAATATAGAAAATAATAAACCAAACTAATATTATTTTTTATAAATGTTATGATTTGCTCATCAGCCATTTACCGCGTCATGAAAACATTTAAAAACAGCAAATGCTTTGATGTCACATTTCTTTGGTTTATGAACAATCAACATGTGGAAACTCCTTAAAGCAGTCTCAACAGGACAGCAATGTGTGTTACTAAAAGTAACAGAATAATGATGACGTTTATATAACAAGTAGTAATCAATTATTCGCCTAAAGCAAATAAAATACAATTTTATAAATAACCTACTGCAATATTGCAATGACCATTTAAAATACTTGCACTAATTTTTATTACAAAATCAATCAATGAATATCTCTAGCAAAATCTTAAGTATATAAAATATATCAAACCATAATAAGCCAGTTACACACACTTGCAAAGATACCATATTTGAGCCTTACTCTAAGAAAACGGGGCTTAATGCATATGCATATAGTCTTCCCAGACTAGACAGTCCACACACTCAAAATGTGCAGCTCCATGAGATACACATGCATGCCAAATATCAAGTTGCTATATTCAATATAGCAAAAGTTATTGCAAAATGTTAAAGTTGGCGCAAACCAACCAACCAACAGACCAACCAACAGACAGGGCAAAAACAATATGTCCCCCACTACTATAGTAGGGGACATTAAAAGGCCTGCTGGTTGAATCCGGGTCCGTTCGCCCTAATTTCTGTTCGCCCTAAATCCTGTTCGCCCTGGGTCCGTTCGCCCTAAATTTTATTATCAAAGCAGGGAAGCAATAAATATAACGAAATTTGTTATCTTTTTAACAATTTGATATATAAATGACAACTTAAGCTACAAACTTGCATACATGTGTGAAAAATCAAGACGGCGCTCTTTAACGTGTAAGCGTGTTTGTAACAAAGCCGTCAAAGGCCAGTAATTTTCTCTAATTGTTTATTATATTAATTAATGAAAACTTTATGTTATACCTTTATTGCCCGGGCATGAGGCTGTTCCTTGATACGCTGTTTGACCTATAACAAAACATAAATACGATAATGCTTTACTGGGAATAATGCATGTGCGTAAAGTGTCGTCCCAGATTAGCCTGTGCAGTTCGCACGGGCTAATCAGGGACTACACTTTCCGCCTTAACTTAACTGGAGACATCATTTAAACGAAAAATTCCATAAAAGCTGAAATTGTCGTCCCATGTTTTAATGAATAATTTAAATATGTTAAAACATTACGTTTCATTTACAATAACTTACAATGGTGGAAGACTTCGCTCGAAGATGAAGCTTCGGGTCAGCTGGGTGCACGTGCGCTATGGAGCATAGACGGAAGTCACTGCCTTTCTGTAGGACTGTCGCGTGACAACGCATTTTTTAACTTCGCACGCCACACCCCCAGAGTGTGGAACTCTTGTTAGCATTCTGGAAATATGTGTATTATCTTACATGGCAATCGAGTATAATATAGTTAATCACATTTTATGAAATTCATAATCATTAATGAAGCGTTCTCGTAAATTGAGTTGCCCATCGATTGTTGGTCAGCGTTGGTGAGAGCTCTTTCATCTTCATCCGCATCGGTGTCGGTGATTTATGGCCAGTTTCTTTCCTCACACTGATTGCATATGAAATGCAACCCATCATTCCGTTTAGCCTGATGATAGGCCTCATTGCGGAAGAGAAACCTATCACCGAAGACGTCATTTATCATATATATCGGTCATTTTGGTTTGCTTATACAATAAATGGTCTTTTTAATTGAAAAGGCGGACGAAATCGACTAAGGTTATAATATTAATTGACATTTTATCTCTCCGTTTGGAGACCGTTTACATAATTTACGAAATTGGCCTTTAAGTTGCGCTGCTTACCATTTCAGGCTTTTTCCGCTCCATTTTGGGAATACGCCACACTGGAATTTTGGGAATTTCGCGTCGTGAAAACCCCCATTTTGGGAAAAAAATTATTCGCAAAATTGGCTCAATTGGGAAAAATTATCGCATGTAAATAGTGTTTCTTATATTTCAAAGAAGCCGTTAACTGGTAAATAACGACTATTTTGATAACTTATTATTAAAATTTACAAAGTATTATGAACATGTGAGATAAGTGCAGTTTTTTAATCTGAATTTGGGGAAAAGGCCTGACCTTTTTATGAGGTGAAAAAAATCGAGCGAAGCGCCGGATTTTGAGGAAAATAAGGAAAGTCTTAAATAATCATTAATATATTTTACAGTTTTTTAAAAAAATTCAAGGCAACAGATAATTTAATTATGCAACACTTTCTATTTTCTACACCGGATCAGGTTAACTTGTATATTTTAAGGTAAAAAAAAAAATTTTTTTTTTTTTTTTTTTTGGAATTGGGAATTTTTTTCAATTGGGAAAAAAACAACCAGATTTGCATTGGGAATGGGGCCGAATTTCGGACCCGTGGCATAGGGCGGAAAAAAGCCTGCATTTTAATATTTATATAATTAAATAATAATAATCTTATACCTTAATGTATTTATTATAATTGAACATTTTCTTTGAGGTCGATTTCTACACAATTCAAAATATACCGCTCTGTTTCATTTACATAATTTATGTTTATTTACTTAATCATACGCTAATAATCACATTAAAGATAATTTCTAAAACAAATCATAATAACAGTTCTGTTTTATAAACATGATTTATGCATGCATCAATATTTATTATACTCTTTAGGATAATAGTTTCAACTTAATAATCATATTCTACATTACTTATTTCTATATGATTTAGTAATTGTTCTCAATGTTAACTATATTAGGTTAATACGACACTCGATCAATCAATTAACACAGACCGTTATCTCGATCAATAAAGGCCAGTTGCTACTTCACACAGCGCAATACAAGCAAGAATTATTGGAAGTTGATCAGTTTAGTAAATTGAATATTGATGATGTTTTTATTGAGATTTAATGATGTTTATATGAATTTTAAATTTATTTGCATATGCAGGGATCGACAAGATTACAAGAAATTAGATAATCCGACAGACGCTGGTTATATATTGCTGAATGAAAGAACCATAAACAAATTGTAACCGCATGTTGTCTAGGTCGTACCTCCAAATTGCACGAAATGCACAACACATTATCCATTTTTGACGATGCTGGAACAGCAGCGTCTAAGGTTTGATAACCAGTAAAAAAATTCTTCACAATGGCAACCTATGTAAAAGACCGAGCCAGTCCGATTGAGATAACTCGATTTTTCAGTTACTTCCCTTGGCATTCGCCACTGCGTAGGAGATTGCTCGTTGATTTTCATTGATAACATTCTCCTAGCAGAGTTGTCGTTCGTGTTGATAAAGGTAAATATTAATAGAACAGCATATCCTGGGGAAACAGATTCAATAAGTGTATCCGAACGTTAATTTCAAATTAGTAATTTTACATTCATTTTATTTTTATGGACCAATGAAACACTATATATTTTCTCTATTTTAATTGATATTTGTTCTCGATTTAGTAAATAAATTGCGAATAAAAACATGTAAAATTAACTTTTTACGTGATCACAAAACTAAAGAATGCGAACAATTTCGAACCTGCAAATTGTAAACGCTGTACTGCTATGATATATATAGATAAAACAACATTTCTGTGCGTAATTGTCCGTCCCGCTAGCGCAGTGGTAAGGACGTTCGCTTTTTCACCTTTACGACACCGGTTCGATTCCCGCTCCCGGCGCAATGTTATATTTTGTCTGTTTTGTGGTCACCATTCCGGACAGGTGTTTGTTTCCGGATAATCTCACCCCCCCCCCCCCCCCCCGCAGCATTTGACCATATAAAAAATTACAAAGTATTTCAGTACAAAACAAATAGCTGGAAATTGCAGCTATCATTCTAAATTCATCCCAACTGTCGTCAATCTAATCTTATTAGGTAGGAGTGCTGGACACACTCCGGGTCCCAACATTATGCAGCCTCAGCGCGGAGGTAACTCATTACCTTGGAAAAACATAAATACACACACTGGGTGCAGCCTAGGCGCGTATTGACTCAAACAAGGCAACAAACTCAAGTGCGGGCACAATCATTTAAAATTTACATATTGAATACGATATTCTAACAGAAATTACACAACCACCTAAGTGTACATACCATGTTTGATATTTCGTTCGATTGTTAGATTTCAGCATATACATGTATAAGGTCATTTCGCTATTAGTTAATCCATATGTTCGTGGGCGAACTCGGATAGTCAAGTGCTCATACGATTGAGCTCACATGGTCCGGCTATGTGCTCATACATACTTTCGAGAATCATCATGAAGGTATTGCCATACTTAATGAACAAGAATGTGACCCACCTCCCAGTTTCGCTCAATGGGTCAAGTTGCCCACGGGTACTACTTCCCCGTACCCCTAAACTTTTTTTCGTATCAAAAATGTATCGTACACAATTTTTTTTCGTACCAAATTTTTTTTCGTACCCAAATTTGTTATCGTACCCAAATGTGCGTATCAACATACACAATTGTGGTGATATAGATAAACTTAAATTGATGTTTTATATCCATCCTCTTCAAAAGCATCGTCACACCAGTACTGCCAGTACTTTGATTGAAATAATAGAACCAGTGACCTTGACTTTGACATAGTGACCTGAAATTAAATAGGGATCATCTGCGAGTCATGATTAATGTATTTATGAAGTTTCATGATCCTAGGCATAAGCGTTCTTGGGTTATCATCCAGAAACCATTTAACTATTTCGGGTCACCGTGACCTTGACTTTTGACCTAGTGACCTCAAAAGGGGCCATATGCGAGTCATGATCAATGTATCTATGAAGTTTCATGATCCTAGGCATAAGCGTTCTGAGTTATCATCCGGAAACCATTTTACCCGATACCCTGCTGGTTTACTCATAAAAGCTCAGAGCATTCGAGATGAACTATAACATACACATGTAATGACAAAATGAAATTTTCCAAATTAAATTACATTATTGTCTCAATCACTCTATTAATCAGCATCATGAAGTCACTACACAAAGATGAAAAATGAAATTTAAAGGTATGGTCAAGCTCAAGTTTTCAAAGGCATATATAGCAAAAGTTGAACATTATTTTCAGTTATGAATGATGGAACAAGACGCATTTAAATAATGCATTCACTTTATTTATTATTAAAAACATATAGATGAACCTTCAGGCATGTCACCACCTCAAAGAACAATGACGAAACTATTATTTTTAGTTTTGTTTACATTTTGGAACACACGTGGGTACGACTAAAATGCGTATACGACTCATATCGTGTGCGGTCCGTCTAAAATGCGTATATTATGGAAGGGAACCAGCATATACAAGCAGTCTTTAGCATTTTTGAACAACTAGCGGCAGCCCGAATCTGTATGCATGAAATTTAATACAACAGATTAAAATACCCACTAGCCCGACAATATGAATCTGGAAATTTTAATAGCCCAAATTTGATACATATCACTAGCCCCGGGCTGTCTGGCTAGGGGTAAGCGTCAAGACTGTAAAAGCAATAATAATTCTTCAAACATTGATACTTGTCTTGTTTTGAACAAATCTGCCACGACGGGTAGTTAATTGGGAAAGCCCAACACACCAGTTGAGGATGACTGTGATGCAGGTGAAAGTTTCACCCATATGGATATTTAGCCAAGGGACATTTGACCAGGAACACTTATTTTAATTCGAAGTAAGTGTTTTCTTAGCAGTGTTAATTGTCATGTCAACACATCACATGTTATGTTAAATGATTACATGACAACATTGGATGTGTAGCAAACATCCATTTTATTATATTTCTGAGTGTGTAGGATATTTTTTAATGTAAGGGTATGAAGTAGACACACATATAAAGTATCTTTATTTTATTTTTTCAAAGAACATAGTTATGTAACTGTGGTGATGTATAATATTAATTGCAAGAGTTAATAAAATTCCAGGTGTAGAAGTCTTGAGATTGATGCAGAATGAGATACAGTATCCCAGTTTCTGTTGACACTGTGATATTCCTGAAAAAAAGTTTTTTTATAAGTTATAACAATAAACCATTCAATAACATTTAAAGACAGCAAAGTTATATGTTTTAAAATAATTGCTCTTTTTAAAGAAAAGTATTTTACCTAATGTCATCAAACTTCTAATTTGCCCAAACTTAACAAATAAGATATTTTTCCATACCCCGACCGCTTTTGGCATGTTTCGTTTTTACCTACTTTAAAATCGAAATAAAGCATAAACATGAACGACAATTAAATTAAAGATACTAAGCTAATAACAAATTACAAAAAATCATACCATATAAGTTATATATGTCCGCTGTTTTGTGAAGACAACATGCAAAATATTCTGTGTCAATGCGGCATGTGGGGGTATTCGTCACGACCGTGACAAATCTCTAGTTTTGCCTTATGTCGTTCGATATCGATTTTATGTTCTGCGTCATTATTGACTTACATGTATTTCAGTGAAACTGTTAAGTTAAAATATTTAGATATTTTTAGAAAGCTAAATTCTGTTGATGAAATTCATTTAGGCCCAAATCTTAGAACAGGAAATATTCGCATAACAGGATATTCTTGACCGTAATTAACCCTCTAAAGCAAACATACCTCTATTAATTGTTAACAATTTAATATTTATAACGTGTATGCTTAATGTCTAACAGGTCTCTTATCATAATACTTAGTTTCAACAGATTATTTCAAGGTCTGGTGTTCCGACGGGAAGAATTCTTTGTTTATGGAAAACAAATTGGTTTGTAACTCGTACATGCATCATTATAAATTTTATGACAATATTTTAATATTTACTTTAATGTGCTATCGCCCATTTTTATGTTGTATCAAAGTTTGTGAACAGTGACAGCTATGAGTCTAATGTTGCACGATACAAATACAAGTATTTATTTATAAATCGAGTAATGTTATTCACAAAATTACTACCTTAATTGTGTGGTGTATTTTTAATGTTTTATGACGTAAATAATATAGAATTATTTAATTGCCACATTTTTACGTATTTTTTATTTAGGAATAATTCAACGGGTAACAAACATGTTTAGTTATTGTTTGACGATGTAGATTGGACACATTAAAAAAAAATGCTGTTCAATCAAAACTTTTAAGTACTTTTCATATGAAAAATTCGACTCCACATTTGGATGCTTTGATGTGTATATATTTAAAAGCCATAGTCCACATTATAATTGTAATATGCGGTTGTCAGCACGTCGGAATAATGGACTTCCGTCCGTTAGAGGCTTTCATGATCACGAGACCACTTGTACATTTCAGTTTGTTACAGGTCTTCATATAACTCGAGATTTTTTATTGCGTCCGAATTGTATGTAAAATGAAATCATTTTGTACAGATCAAAATATATATGCATATTCAAAGTTACATACGTAATATAATAGTCATGCCGTTTTATTTAAGTTTAAGCAACGATATGTTCTGTCTATATACAAAAATAGTATTCATTATTAATTCAAAACATAATCTTTTCTAAACATAGATATTCATGTTTGCTATGACATTTTCTTTTTTTCTTTTTAACACATTCAAATGGAAAGATATAGAATTATTGTCAATATGTTTATAGTTTCAGTTTCAGTTTATTGGCAATCAGCAAAGCATATGCCTTTGGCCATTTACAAACACACAAAAAAACTTATGGCGCAGACCATCACAAACATCAAATAAGTAAGACAGATATTTCAGAACATAACATAGATATACATACATATATATATATATATATATATATATATATATATATATATATATATATATATATATATAAGCGAGCAGAAGACAGGTAAACTATCAAGGGTATTTTGTCGTATACGTAATGCTTCTTTAACATATTTTGCAAGATTATACATACATTTTTTACTCGAAGTTGACATTAACGAATTGAATTTTTGTACTGTAGGCCATGAACTTTGACCTAAGAATTTTGATCTTATACAACTGTATCGTGAGCATCATAATATAAAGTGATATTCAGACTCTACTGCATTTTGGTTACATAATTTACACAATCTATTATTTCTTTCTATATTGTTATACCTTCCTAGTTCTATATCTAAACTATGAGAACATAACCTTAAACAAGTTAATTGATATCTAAGTTTATCATTTGATATAACATCCAAATACTTTTCAAAGCAAAATTCAGTTTTATATTTACAGTAACTATCTAACTTTGACATTGAATTTACATTATTACTCCACTCTTGAACAAATTGATCTCTAATTCTTGATTTTAATGAATTATAATAATTCACACTGGGATCAAAAAACAATCTAATATCCCGTAAACCTAAATGGTCTATGATAGAATTTATTCTGCAGCATAGGTCATTATACATTCTATATATAGGTGATTCATTATTTTTCATGATTTTCAACCAAAATTTCATTGCTCTTTCCTTACAAATGACTGACAAAGGTACTCGACCGAGTTCACCATATACAGCATATGTAGGAGTTTGTTTCTTTACACCTAGTATATATTTACAAAACTTAATATGTAATTTATCAACATGTTTATAATTATACACACCCCATACTTCACAACCATATGTCAGTATAGGTACAATCATAGAATCAAATAGGTACAGCTTTGTCTTAATATCTAGGCTAACTTTATCAAAAACATTTAAAAGATTATTGTACGGCCTAAGGGCTTGATCATGCAGTGCTTTAACTGCATTGACCATTTTACCAGTATAAGTAAATTCTATTCCAAGATATACAAAGTTGTCAACAATGTCATTTTTTTCATTATCTATATAGAAGTCAGGATACACAGTTGGCTTTCTTTTTTCAAATACACATATTTTAGTTTTATTTACATTTATTTTTTAACCCCATTTCATAGAATAATGGTGTACAGCATCTATTTGAGACTGTAGACTATGTGGATCCGTTGTGAACAATACAATGTCATCGGCAAATAAAATCATATACATGGACAAAAGTTCGTAATCTTTTTCAGTTAACTCATTAAAATTCATGTTTTCAGTGATATCATTTATGAACAATATGAAAAGAAGAGTAGATAAAGGCTCCCCTTGTTTTAATCCAATTGTTACATTAAAAAAGTCAGACATATTCATATTACTTGACAATTTCACACAGGCTTGCACATTTAAATATATACATTTTATCATATTTGTCATTTTACAACTAATTCCCGATTGCAACAATTTAGTCCATAACGCATCTCTAATAACTGTATCAAATGCCCTCTGGTAATCAATAAAAACACACCATAATTTAGACTTTTTAGACAGAACTTTCTGTTTAATAGCATGTAATAAGAAAATAGCATTAGATGTAGAGCGCCCATCACGAAAACCATATTGAGATTCGTTAAAAATATGTTCTTGTTCACACCACTTATTAATACGATTCCTTAGTATCAAAGAGAATATTTTTTCCTATGACATTTACTAGTGTGATACCTCTATAATTTGCAGGTATATTTTTGTCACCTTTCTTATATATAGGTACAATAACTCCTTTGGACCATGTCTCAGGATATAAACAGTTATCATAAATATGGTTAAAAATTTAAAAATAGTACACAAATAAGGAGATATTACATTGTTAGCATCAATAAAGAAGTCTGATACATTGTTCTCATAATCACAACTTTTATATCTGTTTAAAGAAGATATTGTTTTTTTAACCTCTTCAACAGAAATTGATCTATCAAGATACTCAATATTAATTGTTTCATCACGTTCAGCAGAAAATTCATCACTCCTGAACTCACTTTGATTATAATTAGACATATTTTGAAAATATTTTTTTTAAATCATCAAGACTACTGTAGCGTTAGAATCAAAACTATTTGCATTTCGAAATTTCTTAATATACTTCCAAAACTTGCGGGGAGACGTTTTGCTAATATTAGACATTTTAATTTTTTCTGTGTCAAAATATTTCCTTTTAGCCGATCTCTTTACTGTAATGTATTGTTTTCTAAAATTTAACAAATATATTTTATTTTCTTCCGACTTAATGTTAGCATAACGTCTCTTCGCGTCACATAATAACTGTTTTTGCATATTTACAATCATCATTAAACCATAGCGACTTGCGCTTCTTTTGTCTGGGACGATAATTGTACGTTTTACCATAACATGCGAATTAAATGTCAAATACAGTATCAGAGAAACTTTTCATACATTGATCAATATCATAAACACCATCTAACAATTTCTGGTTTATTTCGTTAAAGACAGTACATTTGTCTTGTAATATGTTTAAAAAATCATCATTTTCTGACGGGTTCCATACAATTTTTTCAAATTCTACATATTCGTTTGGTACATCTGATATACAACAAGAAAGAGAAAATGTCAATGGACAGTGATCAGAATATTCATTAATTGTATCTAGAGCACACATATAAGAGATATCATCATAACATTCTATATTAGAAATTACATAATCTACCAGGCTAGAAACTGGTCTATTTCTATACATAGCATTATACGTACACGAACCCTCATCTTTACGGCCATTTAAAATTCAAAGATTATTTCCCTTGCAAAGAGATAACAATTTCGATCCATAGTTATTGAACCAATTCTCATGATTTTTACGTGGAGGTAAATCCGCTCCAGACATAACGGACTCGGGTAAATCTACATATCTTTCAAGATTTAGGTCAGTAATATAATCTGGTAAATTGCTCGTGCGACTATTCAGGTCACCTAGTAAAAAGATATTACCTTTATCACAATATTTTCGTATTTCAGTATCTAGGCATTCATAAAAATCAAAATCATACAACACAGAATTTATATTTCTATAAACCGCCGAATCTTCCGGGGGAATATAACAAACGCAAAAATAGGCATCTTTATCAGATTGTAAGAACTGTTTATCAAGTTAAAACCAGATTAATCCTTTATGATCAATGTTTAATAGTTGAAAATAATTTTTGTAACAGCTTTTATAATACACAATAACCCCTCCGCTACATCTTTTAGCTTTACTGTTAGATTTATTACGGGGGCAATTAAAGCAATCATAACCGTCAATATTAACGTTTTTGCGAGAAGCACTCCAAGTTTCACCTAATAGCAACACATCAAAATCACAAACATAATTTAAAAAGTCTGAGTCTTGTAATTTTGCACTTAAACCTTGCACATTCCATAAGAGGAACGATAAATGTCTCTGATCAGGTTCCTAACTTGTGCTATAACCAGAATTGTGCACCGTATCAACAGTGTACATTCTATTGTCAATATAAAGTTTATCATATGACAAGTATGCTGCTTTACCATCCTTCTTGGCGCTGACCATGGCCGGAAGTAGTATTTTTCTGCGGGCCTGAATCGACTTCGGAAATTGATCGCTGACGCTGATCATCGGTTTGGTTGGTTCCGTTGGTGGGACATCATCCGTCGGTTCCCCGCGAGCTAAAGAGGTGGCCGGCGGCAAATCGCCGGAAGTATCCGATTTGTCGGCAATTGCAGATTTGGAACCCTAACACCAGAGGTTGAATTGATAGAGTAATAATATTTCTTCCTCGCCTCTTGTGCTTGTTGTTTCACAAGAAGCTTGTCAGGGTAGTGGTTGAACATAACAACGACTGGTCTCGATTTTCGAAAATCGTATTTTGCACCAAGCGTGTGCTCGCTCAATTTTAATATTTTCATGGGCACGTGTGATTTCAAGTTTATCGTTCAAATAGTCAAGCACAAGCTTAGCACAATCTTCCGACATCCTCGCTTCATGGGTCTTTTCCTCCGGAAAACCGTGAAATAATAAATTGCATCTCATGGAACGCGCACGTAGGTTCTCAATATCATCTGATACCGAGTTTAGAGTTTTTAACTCAGAAGCTTGTTCTGCAACTTTAGCTCGTTCCGTCTGAAGGGCTTTGTCTAATTCAGCGTTTTTGGATTTAAGATCCTCGCTTGTTTGGGAGTCAAACGCGCGGCTCACTTCTACCTCCTGCACTCGTGTATCAACGTCTTTGACTTTACATTCAAGGGTGATAACTCGAGTATCCATGTTTTCTAATTTAGTAGTAAGGGTAGATAATTGTTTCTCAATGCATAGATTAAAAGATTAAACATCAATTTAACCTGACTTTATTTAAAATACATTCAATATGCAAATCACGCGAAATAAATTCTGTACTTGTCGGAAGATATATACCATATGAATTTATATAATAATCATTCAAATACCGACTTCACTGCTTCAATTTCAGTACGGATTTTTGCTTTCGGACTTGGTGGTGTTTAGCCTTGAAGCGGTGTTCTGACCGGTCGTTCATATTCGCAGATATTAATTGAGAATTAATTATATTAAAATGATACGCTTTAAAATGAATTTGATCTTAACATTACACATGCACGGAATGTATTTTTGTTCAAAGAACGATTTGCAAATAAAAAAATAAAGGAAAAACATTTCAAAGCCGTTATCTGTTCATATCCGCACTTTTCAGTCATAGCCGCGGATATGAGTCATATACGCATTTTAGTCGTACCCACGTATAAGCATTCGCAAAACGCTTGCTACAGTCATGTAATGTAAGCGCTTGAAATCATACTATAATGCGGCGTTAAAGATTGTACGCTAGCTTCCGGGTTTTATTAAAAATGCCAGAAGATCAAATGATAAACACGCATAATCGGAAAAAGACGGGTACGGGAAAGTTCTACGCCCTCCCCTCTCAAAATCTACAAATTCTTGCTTTTTCAATAGTGCTACACGCTTATAAATTTAAATTCAGCGGTACGATGGAATTAAAAATAAGTTAATATATACTATAAGTAATAATTTAGTTCTCACCAAATTGCTCCTTCGTTGATTTAAACTTTTAAAATGACGTTTGCGTATAAAAAAGTATTCGAAAGAAAAAAAAAGAGAAAAACATCATTAGTTTCTTTTGACTCACAAAGAAAGTAAAAGCTGTATCAAACACAGTGAATAATATGACTATAATAAAATGTAACTTATATATTGGATATTTAATCGATAATGAATCGACTTTATTGTAAGCTTTTTCGTCTTTAAAAGCATGGGCTAGCAATTTAATTTAATTGAAATAACATGTAAATTGAACATTCATTGGAATATTGATCTGACAGTGACCCGATATCTAGCGAATAATATGCCGTACCATTTGGGTCAAAAGTACAAATACGCCAAGAGCTTAAATAAACAATATAAAAATTAATAATCAAAAGAAACTTCTGATGTTTTTCTCTTTTTTTCTTTCGAATACTTTTTTGGTGAAAACGTAATTTTAAGTTTTATATATCAACGAAAAGGAGCAATTTGGTGAAAACTAAATTATACCTTAGAGTATATATTAACTTATGTTTAATTCCATCGTACCGCTGAATTTACGATAAATCTATTTGCGTGTATCACTATTGAAAAAGCAAGAATCGGTAGATTTTGGGAGGGGAGAGGGTAGATCTTTCCCGTATACCTGTCTTTTTCCGAATTTGATCTTCTGGCATTTTTAATGAAACCCGGAAGATAGCGAACAATCTTTAACGCCGCATTCTAGTGTGATTTCAAGCGCTTGTTTACATGACTGTAACAAGCGTTTTGTGAATGGTTAAAACATGTGTTCCAAAATGTAAACATAACTAAAGAGAATGTTTTCGTCATTGTTCTTTGAGGTGGCGACATGCAATGCCTGAAGGTTTATTTATATGTTTTTAATAATAAATAAAATGAATGCATTATTAAAATACGTCTTGTTCCATCATTCATAACTGAAAATAATGTTCAACATTTGTAGATATGCCCTTGAAGACTTGAGCTCGAGTCTTGACCATACCTTTAAATTTCATTTTTTCATCTTTGTGTCGTGACTTCATTATGTTGATTAATAGAGTGATTGAGACAATAATGTAATTTAAATTGGAAAATTTCATTTTGTATCTGTTTAGAAATATACATCATTACATGTGTATGTTATAGTTCATCTAGTCCAATTTTATGACGCTCTCAAATATTAAGCTACTTTTTATATGGGTAATATTTGGAGCCTTCAAAGGGGGAAAGACCAAATTAATGGTGGGAATTTTTTCTTCTTTGTCTATATTGTTGCGCAAGGATTTTGTGCGCAACATTCAAGCCCCGATATAAGACACTTAATATCAACGGATTGCAATAATATTTACATGCCTGTGTAGATAATTCATTTCTCGTTAATGTTCCGTAGAAATTATGTAATGGCACTTTGAATTTTGCACGCCTGATCAATTTAAATCCAACCACTATTCAATTTTTCAATATCTCTCGATTCCCTCGCTGTGTAGATTAAAATCAATAACACGACCTCGATGTAAAGCATCTGGTTTAAAGTGGGAGAATAAACAGCGTAAAATACAGTTTGCGTTCGTCTGTTGTGGTGCAGAGCGTTACATAGTAAACCGATGTTATACTTTTCTGGATTAATTTAGCATTGTTTTTTTTATGCCCCCCTTCGAAGAAGAGGGGGTATATTGCTTTGCTCATGTCGGTCGGTCTGTCGGTCGGTCTGTCGGTCCGTCCACCAGGTGGTTGTCAGACGATAACTCAAGAACGCTTAGGCCTAGGATAATGAAACTTCATAGATACATTGATCATGACTCGCAGATGACCCCTATTGATTTTGAGGTCACTTGGTCAAAGGTCAAGGTCACGGTGACCCAAAATAGTAAAATGGTTTTTGAATGATAACTCAAGAACGCATACGCCTAGGATCATGAAACTTCATGGGTAGATTGATCATGACTTGCAGATGACCCCTATTGATTTTGAGGTCACTGGGTCAAAGGTCAAGGTCGGGGTGACCAGAAATAGTAAAATGGTTTCCGGATGATAACTCCAGAATGCATACGCCTAGGATCATGAAACTTCATGGGTAGATTGATCATAACTCGCATATGACCCCTATTGATTTTGAGGTCAAAGGTCAAGGTCACGGTGACCTGAAATAGTAGAATGGTTTTCGGATGATAACTCGAGAACGCATACGCCTAGGATCATGAAACTTCATAGGTAGATTGATCATGACTTGCAGATGACCCCTATTGATTTTGAGGACACAAGGTCAAGGTCACGGCGACCCGAAATAGTAAAATGATTTTCGGATGATAACTCAAGAACGCTTTTGCCTAGGATCATGACACTTCATAGGTACATTGATCGTGACTCGCAGATGACCCCTATTGATTTTCAGGTCACTAGGTCAAAGGTCAAGGTCACAGTGACAAAAATCGTATTCACACAATGGCTGCCACTACAACGGACAGCCCATATGGGGGGCATGCATGTTTTACAAACAGCCCTTGTTTCTAAATTGACAATTTAAAAGTTCTGAAATAAATAACATCTTTTATTTTTATACTGTACACAAATAATTTTGATAATTAATTGATTAATAATTTCGTACAGTATACCAACCTCCTATGTAACGTAGGATGTAAGTAAATAAATCAACACAGACAGAGGTGCGAAAAAGACATGCATAAAAACTTGCTGAAACTTAGAACAGTGAATAGGAACTGCACCATATCTGTTTTGAACATATGCTTATTAAATCGACAAAGATTAGCATACTAGATCTAGTTAGGTAAAAGTCGATGTTAAAAGCTCATGTTAAATAAAATTACGCGTACACGTTACACCGTAATGCCTTTTTCTGATTGGTTCATATTCAAATCAGTTTCATGACAGGGCTACAGGTCAGTGATTGTTTTGTGTTTTAAGCAGAAGTTTAAATGAAGAATTTATGCTTTTCCAACTTCAATTCGACGATATTTGAGGTAAAAATGGACTTCTTAACTAAAACTGAATAAGTTGGTAATGTTATTTTGCAGTTTTACGCAAATTGATGAAAATTTAAACTTTCTGGTTTCCAACACATTTTTGACTTTTCCCCGATAAGACGTTCCAAAGAATTTAGCCCATGTAAAAAGTATCTCTAAATTCTTTGCGCGTCTTATAAATAAGACTAGATCAACATGTCCACTGATTTTATCTTGTAAGGTGAAGTAAAGAATGTTATATTGGACAAACAGACATTTTAAGCTCATCTATTTTTTGAAAATAAAATTATCAGCTATTGTCATCACCTTGGCATCGGCGTCGGCTTCCAGTTAAGTTTTGCGTTTAGGTCCACTTTTCTCAGAAAGTATCAATGCTATTGCATTCAAACTTGGTACACTTACTTACTATCATGAGGGGACTGGGAAGGCAAAGTTAGATAACTCTGGCGTGCATTTTGACTGAATTATGTGCCATTTTTATACTTAGAAAATTGAAAATTTTGGTTAAGTTTTGCGTTTAGGTCCACTTTTTTCAGAAAGTATCAATGCTATTGCATTCAAACTTGGTGCACTTACTTACTATCATGAGGGGACTGGGCAGGCAAAGTTAGATAACTCTGGCGTGCATTTTGACAGTATTATGTGCCCTTTTTATACTTAGAAAATTGAAAATTTTGGTTAAGTTTTGTGTTTAGGTCCATTTTATTCCTTTAGTATCAAAGCTATTGCTTTCATACTTGCAACACTTACTAACTATCATAAGGGGACTGTGCAGGCAAAGTAAAGTAACTCTGACTGGTATTTTGAAAGAATTATGTGCCCTTTTTAACCAGGTTTTTAACCAGGTTTTCCGATGGAAAAAACTGGTTATTAGATTGGCGAATGCGGGCGGGCTGGCTGGCGGGCTGGCGGAACAAGCTTGTCCGGGCCATAACTATGTCGTTCATTGTCATATTTCAAAATCATTTGGCACATTTGTTCACCATCATTGGACGGTGTGTCGCGCGAAATAATTACGTCGATATTTCCAAGGTCAAGGTCACACTTTGAGTTCAAAGGTCAAAATTGGCAATAAATGAGCTTGTCTGGGCCATAACTATGTCATTCATTGTGAGATTTTACAATTATTTGGCACATTTGTTCACCATCATGGGAAGGTGTGTCGCACGAAAGAATCACATCAATATCTCCAATGTCAAGGTCACCACAACTTAAAATATATTTATAATAAAACAAACTTACAAAGGGGGTTAATTTTGTTTGTTCATTTCAAAAGTTCAGTTTGAGTTGTCTCCCTTAATCAGATTTTTTTTCACAATGAAAACCTGGTTTTGTGACAATTTTGTCCCTTGTTATACTTAGAAAATTGAAAATTTGGTTATGTTTTGTGTTTAGGTCCACTTTATTCCTACAGTATCAAAGCTATTGCTTTCATACTTGCAACACTTATTAACTATCGTAAGGGGACTGTGCAGGCAAAGTTATGTAACTCTGACTGGCATTTGGACGGAATTATGGGCCCTTTATACTTAGAAAATTGAAAGTTTGGTTAAGTTTTGTGTTTTGGTCCACTTTACCCCTAAAGTATCATAGATATTGCTTTCATACTTGGAACACTCGCAAACTATCATAAGGGTGCAGTAAAAGGACAAGTTGCATAACTCTGGATGTCATTTTTACGGAATTATGGCCCTTTTTTGACTTAGTAACTTTGAATATATGGTTAAATTTTGTGTTTCGATCCACTTTACTTCTTAAGTATCAAGGCTATTGCTTTCAAACTTCAAATACTTTCATGCTATCATGAGGTTACTGTACCGGGCAAGTTGAATTTTACCTTGACCTTTGAATGACCTTGACTCTCAAGGTCAAATTAAAAAATTTTGCTAAAATTGCCATAACTTCTTTATTTAGGATTAGATTTGATTGATACTTTGACAAAACTACTCTTACCTTTTTTTTTGAAACGGTTAAAAAACACAAATATTTATTTTTATTATTTTATGTTTGAAATACCGTCCAACCATCGCACCCAAGAATCCCCCCCCCCCATCCCCCCCCCCCACCCCTGATTGTTTTTTCCTTTTTTTAGCATTTTTGGAAGATAATGTAATAAATGTCCACACCCCCACACAATGCACCCCTCTTCACTCCACCCCTCCCTCCTTTGTGATTGAAAATGAGAGTCCCTTCGCCTTTAAAAAGAAAATAGATGAGCGGTCTGCACCCGCAAGGCGGTGCTCTTGTTTATATTGGTAACATTTGGATCGTACAACGGGGGAAAGACCAAAACAATGGTTGAAAGTTTCCTATTTTGTCTATATTGTTGCGCAAGTATTTTGTGTGCAATATTCAAGCCCCGATATCTGACAGTTAATATCAACAGATTGCAATAATATTTACAAACCTGTGTAGATAATTCATTAACCGATAATGTTTTGCAAGAATTATGTAATGGCAATTTGAATTTAAAACACCTGAGCAATTTAAATCCAACCATTATCAAATTTTAAATATCTCTCAATTCGCTCGCTGTGTAGATATATATCGATAACGAAGCCTCGATGTAAACCATGTATGTTAAATGTGAAGAATAAACAGGGGAAAACACAGTTTGCATTTGTCTGTTGTGGTGCCGAGCGTTATATAGTAAAGGGATATTATTATACATACCCCGGGTAGTCTAAGTATACTTAAATGTTTCCTGGGTATGAAAAATATACTAACATGTACCCAAGAACACTAGCGCTAAATTGGTTTTCGGCTTTTTTTTCAAATTAATTAAGTTCATATTTATGTCATTATTTTGTAAAATGGCCTCTATATAAAAGAAACACATACTCATAAAGCATGCCGGGGGCAGGTTTCATTCAAAGAGAATTTTATTTCGTATTTCTTATTGTGTTTTACGACTGCGGATTTTGGTTGGGAATAAAACTTGGGTAAAGTTCAGATTGGCCCGGTATGTTTTAATATATTTAATGTATCTTGAGTACCCAGAGTACATTATAGTAGTTACCAAACAGACAATGACCAATCGAGCTTAACTAGGAAGTATCTGTAGAGACAGATGTTATACACAGTACAACACAAATAATGCTTTTTATTTGAATTGCTGTTTTCTGTTTTGCAGAATAACAGATGTGGTGCTTTCAGGCCTGAGAGGTTGAAGTTTAAACCTTCCTAAACAACAAAATTAATTTATAGTTTACATTATCAATTAACGCATATCAAGTTGAAAAATGCTGGCAGTAAGTTCAATTGTGCAGAATCTGCTGAGAACACGATGTTTGGCATCATTTAACGTGTTTGAGCACCGACATTTATCAAAACATGTGAAAACTGTTGGACAAAGCAAGAGGAAAACAATCGTTTTTGAGCTTCCCGGTTCACAATATTCACCTCACCGTCATTCAAGGAAAGGACAATCAAAACCTGTGAAAACTGTTGGACACAGCAAGAGGAAAACCATTGTATATGAGCAACCCAGTATTGTGCCACCCCCCACTGCCAAGGAGCTGTTCAAGCCCATGGCGGTCGAGCCCAGGAGGGAAGATGCTGACAACCTTGGAGAGGAGATTGTTGGTGCACTATCAAAGGGTGAGAATTTCCATTGATACATGTCATATGCAGAAATTAGACTGTACAACGTACCACCATAAATTGTTCAACTGGGAATTCTCAAATTCTTCAGGTTATGTAAACCAGCTTTATATATATATTGGCTTTTAATTGGGCCTGGCTGTGGGAAAATTGAGCTTGATGCATGTGCAAAAAGATTCTTTCCAGATTTGCCTGTGCAGTCTTCAAAGGCTTAACAATAGCATGGACAACACTATCTGCCTAGACTAGACTTTCATTTACACTTGCTTTGAAAGAAAAGTTCTATAAAAGCAGAAAGTGTTGTCCCTGATTAGCCTGTGCATACTGCAAAGGCTAATCTAGGACAACACTTTGTGAACATGAATTAAACCCAGTTTTCACCAAACACAACTCATATGTACAACCTACCACAACAGATTTTAAACTGTGCATGCTTAGTTTTATGAAGAACAGCTTTTAATATGTTGTGGCTTTCAATTATGAAAATTATGGTTTGCTTGACTGGTTATTTCCCCCTATAAGAATTTAAAGAAGCACAGCTAAAATGGGCTTTGCAAACAGCATAAAACCACAACAGCCTGCAAGTAACTCACAGTCTGTTCAGGTTTTATGCTGTTTGCTGCTCATCAGTATCTAAGGGTTGGAACTGAAACCCTTATAGCCTGGATCTAGTAAGAACGGTCTTTAATTAAATATAACTTTCTAAGGGACTGCACATGCGTTAAAATACGTATCTAAGTGGTAAAGGGTTAACAAATTGGATGTTTTTAGTCTCTTTGTTTACAGGTTGCCAAAATATTGTCTTTGATAATTTTTTTAAATATTATTAAATAAGCATAAACAAGGAAATATGGAGATTGATAGGAATTAGAATATTTATTATATACCTTAAAACATTCAAACTTTGATGCATGCTGTGCACTCAATCATGACCAGCCTAGCTCTGGTAAAGCAGGGCTTAATGCATGTGCGTTAACCCTTTCAGTGCAGGAACCGAATTTTAAAGGCCTTTGAAAACAGTTTGGATCCAGATGAGACGCCACAGAACGTGGCGTCTCATCAGGATCCAAACTGTTTGCTATTCTGATAGTATTCTTTGAAATTTTTTTGAAGAAAATGCTAATTTTAGAAATTCAGCAGACGACAAATTTCCCAGCATGCAAAGGGTTAAGTGGCCTCCCAGATTAGCTTGTGCAGGCTGTGCGTTAAGTGGCCTCCCAGTTTAGCTTGTGCAGGCTAATCAAATAGGACACTTTCTTCATAAACTTGATTTTAGTGTAAGAGATCTCATTTAAAGGGATCTTTTCACGGTTTGGTAAATTGACAAAATTGAAAAAAGTTGTTTCAGATTCGCACATTTTCGTTTTATAACCTGATGTCTTATATAAATGATAATTAATTATTTGTTGCTATTTCCTCGTCGAAAAAAAATTTGCAATGTTTTAAACTGTTACCGGTGAATATCGAACTGTTGACCGGTCAACAGTTTGAACTGTTGCCCGCTGGAATAATGACGTCATTTCGTCGAAAAAATTACGTCATTTTACAGTTAAACAGTCAAAATTATTTATTTTATTGATTACTGTTGTGTGTAAATAAAAATTTAGTTTGCTGTTATTTCTGTGTTGGAAATTTGATCAGGTAATAAAACACTTATTTCATGGATGCTTGGTGAACAGTCAAAACTGTTGGCCCTCGGTATCAGGGCTGACAGTTTTGACTGCTCACCGCGCATCCATGAAATAAGTGTATATTAGTTATGATATTTGTGAGGAAACAGTATTACTGAACATTAACCATGGTCAAATATAGCCAATATATGCATCTTTGACGATTTAAAAACCTAAAAATTATAAAGCATTGCAACGCGAAACGATTGAATAATTTGGAGAGTTCTGTTGTTGTCGTTAAATTTTGTGAAACTACAAAGATTGCTCATATAATGCATAAAATACTTCATGCAAGTATGCTTGGCAGAATAGCCGAGAGGGTTAATGCGTTTTTACTCCAGGTTACTCCAGCACTCCGGGGGTCACTGGTTCGAGTCCAGCTGCGGCTACTTTTTTTTCCTTTATTCTTGATTTTTTGCTGGAGCTTTTAAGATCCAATGTTTGCATTTATCAATATAAAGCATTTAATGACTTATTTCAAAACATGCCAAAAACTGTGAAAAGGCCCCTTTAAATGGAAAATTCTAGCAAAGCAGAAAGTGGCATCTCTGATTAGCCTATGCAGACTGCACAGGCAAATCTTGGACGACATAACGCACATCAATTAAATTCCGTTTCCCCAACCGAGGCTCACATGTTTTGGTATTTTCATTAACAATAGTACATGTTTCAGGAAGTATTGCCAAGATCTTAGTGAACTTTGCTAAGGACAAATCAGTGGAAACTCTGGCACAGACCAACAAAGTCACTGGTAAGAGGAATCACATACATGTACTGCATGGAGTTTAGTGTATTGAGAAAAATGGGATTGTATATTCTCTATGTATATGGTGTATTATTTTGCCTGTGGCCCTTATTTGCTTGAGTAAATTTTTTTGAGTTTTTTAGTTGGTAACAACATACATATACTGCATGGAGTTTATGTATCTTGAAATTTGACAGCTTTATTTCCTTAAAAGAAATAGGGATCTGATTATTGAATTTCATACACTTAACTTGCACTGTTTCATAAATTGAAATTATCTAAATCATAGCCTAAAATACACAGTTTTTTATGCCCCTGGTAGGGTGCCATATAGCAGTTGAATTGTCCGTCTGTCCGTCCCTTAGTCTGTCCGTCCGTCTTAAAACTTTAACATTGTCCATAACTTTTGCAGTACTTGTATTGAAGATATCAACTTGATATTTGACATGCATGTGTATCTCATGGAGCTGCACATTTTGAGTGGTGAAAGGTCAAGGTCATGTTTCAAGGTCAAAGGTCAAATATACGGCTTCAAAGCGGTGAAGTAGGTGGCATTGTGTTTCTGACAAACACATCTCTTGTTTCTTATGCTACCAATGTGTATCCTTTAACTTTGATCTGATTACATGTGTACTGTAAAAACAAATATATTTGTCTTCATGAAATGTTGCTTTAAAACAAAAAAAAATAACGTGGGAATTTGAATTTGGAATAATCCCACTATATCATAACACGCAATATTCTCTACCAAAGAATCATAGGATGCCCCTTTGCAATATAATTACCATGTAAATGTGTGGCTCTCTGGGAAAAAGGCTTTTAATGCAGGTGCAGAAAGTATTGTCCCAGTATAGCTGGGGCACAAGCTAATCAGGGACAACATTTTCCCTTAAAAGGAAATTTTTGTTTAAAGGATTTTGTTTTGCTAAACAATATTCATATCAGATGAAAACTGTTGTCCCTGATTTATTGATCTGGGATGACACATAATGCATATGCAATTAGTACCATTTTTCCATAGCACTGCTCAACTGTTTTATTAGGTGACCTGTACCAGCAGTGCCTTGAGAGTTTCACCAAGTACTGTCTGGTGTCCAAGCCTCTCTCTGTCACACTGCACATTGTCTTCAAGGATATCGAGGCAGGCGCAGGTAAGGCAAGATTTGAGTCTGGTACCTTCCCTAAATACAGCCTAATATGTGTACAGCAGCCTGTCAAACTGTGACCAAAGTCGCTATTGTAAGTACAGAAGGTGGCCGCTAAGTTTAAGTGACCACCTTTTAGATGGTCATTGCTGCCTTTAAAATCAGTGAGACCTACGGTATACACTGGCAAATTTCTTTTCATTTTGCTTAATCATTTTAAAGAAATATTGATCCTTCTAGCCTAAGCCTTGGGGAACCACTTATAAACCAGACAGTGAAGAACTGGCAATTGCAACTCATTATTTATGCAAGATTTATTATTCTAATTGCATGTAAAAATAATGTGTACACTAGGAAGCAAATTTAAACAATGACTAGTCATCAAATTGTCTGAGTCAAATGTGTTCCACCTTGGAGGCATCTTCGTTATCTTGTTTAGGTAAATATTCAACATCTCCATATGGGCTGTGCTCTGTGAAAAGGGGGTTTAATCCATTTGCATAAAGTATCGTTCCAGTCCGCACAGGCTAATCAGGGACATCACTTTAAGCCTTAACAGGATTTTTGCTAAATTAAGACTTTCTTTAAATAGAAAATATCATAGAAGCGGAACGTGATGTCATGAGGTGATGCTTGTGCGGACTGCACAGGCTAATCTGGGATTACCTTTTACGCACATGCATTAAACTCCCTTTTCACAAAGTACGGCCCCTATCAAAGTTTTTGCAATAGGTGTTTAATTGAAACTTCACTTATGTGTTCAATTGTATTGTTTGAGGTCACAAACCATGTTCTGTAAGTCTGACCTGCAGTTTAGCTGAATTATACCCCTTTTTGTACGTAAAGAATTGGTTAACCTTGGACATTTCCTTATCATTGTTTCTTCTATAAGTATTAAATATTTAATTCATGCATATAATCAATGTCATTGTTTATGGTCACTGACCAAGTTCCATAACTCTGGCCTTCAACTTAGAACAGTTATGCCCCATTTTTGTGCAGGAAATTTGTTGAGGTTAATGTGTAACCCTCCATATCACCGTGTCTACTTTAGCAGCGATTTTTCTTGCCCAGTTGGGAAAAGTATCTGTAAGAGTTCAATCGGGAAAATTGTGTGGAAAACCCCTGAAATTGGGAACATTCGCGCTGTGAAGTCTTCAAATTGGGAAATTGGTGTATTTTATTTTTTTTCTCTTAAATACTTTAAAATTGATAATTAAATGTTGTTAAGTTGTCATTAACCAGGTTTTCCGAAGGAAAAAACTGGTTATTAGATTGGCGAATGCGGGCGGGCTGGCTGGCTGGCTCGCTGGCTGGCGGGCGGGCGGAACAAGCTTGTCTGGGCCATAACTATGTCGTTCATTGTCAGATTTTAAAATCATTTGGCACATTTGTTCACCATCATTGGACGGTGTGTCGCGCGAAATAATTATGTCGATATCTCCAAGGTCAAGGTCACACTTTGAGTTCAAAGGTCAAAAATGGCCATAAATGAGCTTGTCTGGGCCATATCTATGTCATTCATCGTGAGATTTTAAAATCATTTGGCACATTTGTTCACCATCATGGGACGGTGTGCGGCACAAAAGAATCACGTCAATATCTCCAAGGTCAAGGTCGCCACGACTAAAAATATATTTATTTTGAACAATTTTGTTTGTTCAATTCAAAAGTTCAGTTTGAGTTGTCTCCCTTTATCAGACTTTTTTTTCTCAATGAAAACCTGGTTTTGTGACAATTTTGTCCCTTGTTTTTATATTAACTTAGGTTCAAGCCATAGAACTGCATAGAGAAACTAACAAAATAATGCACTTAAAAGTTTATTAAAAAAAATTAATTTATTTTTAGAAACCTTTATTTGGAAATGTTTTTGACAGCATTGATTTTTTTATAGTTTTTTCCTCATTGAGTAAGTGCCGTTTTCCAGTAAAAAAATCACTATACAGATATTCAATTGAAACTTCGCTGTGAGGTAGCTGTGGTGTAATGGAAATGGTGTCCGCCAAGCGACAGGGCGGTCATGGGTTCCATCCCTGCTGTGGGAGCATTCTTAAGATGTCCCCCAAAGACACAAAGTACTGGTTCTTGGCCCAGGAAACGGACTGGAGAGCGTTTCAATAAGCCTGAGGCTTTCGATGCAATCGAGCTCAAATAAATGGGTTTAAACTAATTGAAACTTTGACTGGAACATTTTTCAATAAATAAATTCCTGACATATTTAATTGTTCAGTGAAGCTCAGGGACAAATTAGACAATATTGGCTATTGACATTACTTGTATTTGCTTAACTACTCATGGTTTATCAATGGTTTCATATATATGTTTGTTTTCAGGCCATGTTACGGACCTATTCCCATTCTTCCTGGACCACGCCAAGCAGGTGTTCCCTCATATCGAGTGCATGGACGAACTTCGACAGATCAGCAACCTCTCTGACCCCACGACATGGTAACGAGCCTAAATCAATAGGTTAAAATCAACATATTGCACTTGAAACCTTGCCAAATGAGTGGACAGTTGTGCAAAAAAAAACCTTTTTTTGGTATATGAGGTATTCACTAGCCCGTGGCATGAAACATAAATTTTTCCCCATTTAAGGTATTCACTAGCTTATAACATAGTAACATAACATTGTTTTTATTCATTGAAGGTATCCCCTTGCTCGTAGCATGAAGCGTAAGATTGTTTTCCACGCTGGGCCGACTAACAGCGGGAAGACATACCATGCCATGAAGAGTTTCCTTGAGGCCGAGAGTGGCGTGTACTGTGGGCCTCTGAGACTGCTAGCCATGGAGGTGTATGACAAGTCTAATGCACAGGTAGGTTATGTGTGTAAAGTGTTGCCATGAAGATGTATGACAATTCTAATGCACAGGTACGTAATGTGCGTAAAGTGTCGCCATGGAGATGTATGACAAGTCTAACTCACAGGTACGTAATGTTTGTTAAGTTTCGGCATGGAGATGTATGACAAGTCTAATTGAACAAGTATGTACTGTGTGTAAAGTGTCGGCATGGAGGTGTATACAAGTCTAACGCACAGCTACGTAATGTGTGTAAAGTGTCGGCATGGAGGTGTATGACAAGTATAACGCACAGGTACGTAATGTGTGTAATGTTTCTGCTTGGAGGTGTATGACAAGTCTAACACTCAGGTATGTAATGTGTGTAATGTTTCTGCTTGGAGGTGTATGACAAGTCTAACCCATAGGTAGGTAATGTGCATAAAGTATCGGCATGGAGGTGTATGACAAGTCTATCGCACAGGTAGGTAATGTGGGTAAAGTGTCAGCATGGAGGTGTATGACAAGTCTATCGCACAGTAAGGTAATGTGGGTAAAGTGTCAGCATGGAGGTGTATGACAAGTCTATCGCACAGGTAGGTAATGTGGGTAAAGTGTCAGCATGGAGGTGTATGACAAGTCTATCGCACAGGTAGGTAATGTGGGTAAAGTGTCAGCATGGAGGTGTATGACAAGTCTAACGCACAGTTAGGTAATGTACATAAAGTGTCAGCATGGAGGTGTATGACAAGTCTAACGCACAGGTAGGTAATGTGCATAAAGTTTCGGCATGGAGGTGTATGACAAGTCTAACCCACAGGTAGGTAATGTGTGAAAAGTGTTGGCATGGAGGTGTATGACAAGTTTAACGCACAGGAAGGTAATGTGTGTAAAGTGTCAGCATGGAGATGTATGACAAGTCTAACGCACAGGTAGGTAATGTGCGTAAAGTGTCGGCATGGAGGTGTATGACAAGTCTAACGCACAGGTAAGTAATGTGTGTAAAGTGTTGGCATGGAGGTGTATGACAAGTTTAACGCACAGGAAGGTAATATGTGTAAAGTGTCAGCATGGAGGTGTATGACAAGTCTAACGCACAGGTAGAAAATGTGCATAAAGTTTCGGCATGGAGGTGTATGACAAGTTTAATGCACAGGTAGGTAATGTGCATAAAGTGTCAGCATGGAGGTGTTTGACAAGTCTAATGCACAGGTAGGTAATGTGCATAAAGTGTCAGCATGGAGGTGTATGACAAGTCTAATCCACAGGTATGTAATGTGTGTAAAGTGTCGGCATGGAGGTGTATGACAAGTCTAATGCACAGGTACGTAATGTGTGTAATGTTTTGGCATAGAGGTGTATGATAAGTCTAACCCACAGGTACATAATGTGCATAAAGTTTCTGCATGTAGATGTATGACAAGTCTAACCCACTGGTAGGTAATAATATGTGTAAATTTTCGGTATGGAGGTGTATGACAAGTCTATCGCTCAGGTATGAAATGTGCATAAAGTTTCGACATGGAGGTGTATGATAAGTCTAACCCACAGGTAGGTAATGTGCGTAAAGTGTCGGCATGGAGGCGTATGACAAGTCTAACGCACAGGTACATAATGTGTGTAAAGTGTCGGCATGGAGGTGTATGACAAGTCTAACCCACAGGTAAGTAATATGCATAAAGTGTCCGCATGGAGGTGTATGACAAGTCTAACGCACAGGTACGTAATGTGTGTAATGTGTCGGCATGGAGGTGTATGAAATGTCTAATGCACAGGTACCTAATATGCATAAAGTGTTGGCATTGAGGTTTATGACAAGTCTAACGCACAGGTAGGTAATGTGCGTAAAGTGTCAGCATGGAGGTGTATGACAAGTCTAACGCACAAGTACGTAATGTGTGTAAAGTGTCGGCATGGAGGTGTATGACAAGTCTAACACCCAGATACATAATGTGCATTAAGTGTTGGCATGGAGGTGTATGACAAGTCTAACACAAAGGTACATGGTGTGTGTAAAGTGTCGGCATGGAGGTGTATGACAAGTCTAACGCACATGTACATAATGTGTGTAAAGTGTCGGCATGGAGGTGTATTACAAGTCTAATGCACAGGTACGTGATGTGCGTAAAGTGTCGGCATGGAGGTGTATGACAAGTCTATTGCACAGGTAGGTTATGTGTGTAAAGTGTCAGCATGGAGGTGTATGACAAGTCTAACGCACAGGTAGGTAAGTGCATTAGGTCGGCATGGATGTGTATGATAAGTCTAACCTACAGGTACGTTATGTGCATAAAGTGTCGGCATGGAGGTGTATGACAAGTCTAACACCCAGATACATAATGTGCATTAAGTGTTGGCATGGAGGTGTATGACAAGTCTAACACAAAGGTACATGGTGTGTGTAAAGTGTCGGCATGGAGGTGTATGACAAGTCTAACGCACATGTACATAATGTGTGTAAAGTGTCGGCATGGAGGTGTATTACAAGTCTAATGCACAGGTACGTGATGTGCGTAAAGTGTCGGCATGGAGGTGTATGACAAGTCTATTGCACAGGTAGGTTATGTGTGTAAAGTGTCAGCATGGAGGTGTATGACAAGTCTAACGCACAGGTAGGTAATGTGTGTAAAGTGTTGGCATGGAGGTGTATGACAAGTTTAACGCACAGGAAGGTAATGTGCGTAAAGTGTCTGCATGGATGTGTATGACAAGTCTAACGCACAGGTACGCAATGTGCATAAAGTGTCGGCATGGAGGTGTATGACAAGTCTAACGCACAGGTAGGTAATATGCATAATGTCTGCATGGAGGTGTATGATAAGTCTATCGCACAGGTAGGTAATGTGTGTAAAGAGTCGGCATGGGGGTGTATGACAAGTCTTACGCACAGGTAGGTAATGTGTGTCAAGAGTCGGCATGGGGGTGTTTGACAAGTCTATCGCACAGGTACGTAATGTGTGTAAAGTGTCCGCATGGAGGTGTTTACAAGTCTAACGCGCAGGTAGGTAAAGTGTCAACATGGAGGTGTATGACAAGTCTAACGTTACAGGTACATAAAGTGTGTAAAGTTTTGGCATGGAGGTGTGTGACAAGTCTAATGCATAGGTACATAATGTGCGTAAAGTGTCGGAATGGAGGTGTATGACCAGTCTTATGCACTGGAAGGTAATGTGCGTAAAGAGTTGGCATGGATGTGTATTACAAGTCTAATGCACAGGTAGGTAATGTATGTAAAGTGTTGGCATGGACCTGTATGGCAAGTCTAACGCACAGGTACGTAATGTGCATAAAGTGTCGGTGTGGAGGTGTATACAAGTCTAACGGTCAGTAACGGACAGGTAGGTAATGTGCGTAAAGTGTCGGCATGGACGTGTATGACAAGTCTAACGCACAGGTAGGTAATGTGTGTAAATTGTCGGCATGGAAGTGTATGACAACTCTAACGCACAGGTACGTAATGTGCGTAAAGTGTCCACTTTTATATTTTACAAGTCTATCCTACAGGTACGTAATGTGCATAAAGTGTTGGCATGGAGGTGTATGACAAGTCTAACACAAAGGTACATGGTGTGTGTAAAGTGTCGGCATGGAGGTTAATGACAAGTCTAACGCACATGTTCATAATGTGTGTAAAGTCTCGGCATGGAGGTGTATTACAAGTCTAATGCACAGGTACGGAGATGTATGACAAGTCTAACACACAGGTACGTTATGTGCGTAAAGTATCTGCATGGATGTGTATGACAAGTCTAACTCACAGGTAAGCAATGTGCATAAAGTGTCGGCATGGAGGTGTATGACAAGTCTAACGCACAGTTAGGTAATGTGCGTAGTTTCTGCATGGAGGTGTATGACAAGTCTATCGCACAGGTAGGTAATGTGTGCAAAGAGTCTGCATGGAGGTGTATGACAAGTCTAACGCACAGGTAGGTAATGTGAATAAAGTGTCAGCATGGAGGTGTACGACAAGTCTATCGCACAGGTACATAATGTGTTTAAAGTGTCGACATGGAGGTGTATGACAAGTCTAACGCACAGGAAGGGATTGTGCGTAAAGTGTCGGTATTGAGGTGTATGACAAGTCTTAACGTTACAGGTACATAATGTGTGTTAAGTTTTGGCATGGTGGTGTGTGACAAGTCTAATGCACAGGTACATAATGTGTGTAAAGTGTCAGAATGGAGGTGTATGACAAGTCTTATGCACTTGAAGGTAATGTGCGTTAAGAGTTGGCATGGATGTGTATGACAAGTCTAATGCACAGGTTGGTAATGTGTGTAAAGTGTGGGCATGGACCTGTATGGCAAGTCTAACGCAAAGGTACGTAATGTGCATAAAGTGTTGGCATGGAGCTGTATACAAGTCTGACGTCAGTAATGGACAGGTAGGTAATGTGCGTAAAGTGTCGGCATGGACGTGTATGACAAGTCTAACGCACAGGTAGGTAATGTGTGTAAAGTGTCGGCATGGAAGTGTATGACAAGTCTAACGCACAGGTAGGTAATGTGTGTAAAGTGTCGGCATGGACGTGTATGACAAGTCTAACGCACAGGTAGGTAATGTGTGTAAAGTGTCGGCATGGAAGTGTATGACAACTCTAACGCACAGGTACGTAATGTGCGTTAAGTGTCCACTTTTATATAAGGAAGAGGCTGAAGCTTCTAGCCATAGAAGTATATGACTAGTCTTATTCTCAGGTAGGTATGTTCATAAAGTGTTGTCTCAGATTATCCTGTGAAGGATGATTTCGTCCTTGACCTGATTTTCGCTAAGAAAGGGTTCATTGAATAGAAAAGCACATGTATTAAGGTGACCTCTTTGATTGTGGGCTGCTAGCCATGTCTTATGCACAGGTAGGCAACGGACCTGATTCTAAATGATAAAAAACATTAACGGTTTCCGAGAGCCCTGAGACTGCTCATTTTGATAACTGAGGCAATGTTTTATGTAATGTTTGCTCTGAGTTATTGATCGTTTCTCTCTATTTTCAGGGTGTACCATGTGACCTGAAGACTGGGGAGACCAGAAAGTTTGCCAACGATGATGACAGCCCGTCCAATCACATGGCATGCACAGTGGAGATGCTGAACACAAATCTGGAATGTAGGTCACATCACAAGAGACTTGTTTTCTCAAAATGGTAGCACAATTAGTGATATTCCCTGCATTAACTTGGTACCATAAGAACAAATGTTCTTAACCGAATTTCTTACAAATTTGACGATGAATAAATTGTACTAATCGTAACAAATACAAAAAGAAAAGAAGTTCTATGTTAAAGGATTGGTTTTGACAAAGCATACTTTATGATGGGATGAGCATTTTTAATGTTAATTTAATTTCTAACCCCTGAGTAAATATCCATGTTTACAGACGGCGTGGCGGTGATAGACGAGATACAGATGATAGGTGACCTCCAGCGAGGCTGGTCGTGGACGCAGGCATTGCTGGGTCTAGCTGCCCGCGAGTTGCACGTATGTGGGGAGGAGACCGCCATAGATCTTGTGGAACACCTTGCCTACATGTGCGGGGACTCTTTCGAGGTACATTGTGAGGGTTTGTGGATCATTATATTATGCAGGTAAAGTTTTAAAGGCTTATTTTTTAGCCTTCTTTGCATAATTCAGCCATCTTTGTGTGTTTGAGCCTTCTTGGTGTAATTAAGCTTTATTGGCATATTCCAGCCTTCTTGTCACAGCCTGTAAGGATAGTAGGTGGTTCTTAAATCACAACCCTGTTCTTGATGTATTTCTGTATGTGTAATAAGTTTGTTCTTTAAATTATGGCAATCAAACTTGTCAGAACATTCCTATTATGGAGTGCATATTTTGGGCTTCAACATTCAACAAACTTTAGAAAATGTGAGCTATATCCGCTTAATGTTTTACAGGTATGTTTTGTGACAATTAAATCAGGTAAGAAACTTGTCTTGTTGGTTCTTATAAACAGTCATCAATGCCAATCAAATAAAAAGCACAGTTTCAGATGGTTTCCTTCATATTGCTTAAAACATATAGGAAGTGAGCTTTTATTTTATGACCTAGGTTAAGGTTTTAAACAGAACCGAGCATTCCAAAAAAGTATACTCAGTGTTTTCAGACATATTTATTAGAACATGGCCATAGAACTCTGTTAATTGTGACTTGAATGAAAACAGACGTCCGTGTTAATGCGTAGTAAGAAATAAAGATGGGTCCCTTCCAGATAGTTTGTACATTTAAGAAATTATGTAAAGAAATGCCTTAATCTAGTGTTGTACATGATGAGAAACAGTTATTGAAATTTTGTGAGGATGGTTTAGTGCTTAATTGGCCATCAAGCACATGATTATCTTCCCCTCATGTGTGGGAGGTTAGTTAGGGTATGGTCATTTAAATCTTTTGAGGTTTACTAATAAATTATAGAATTATGTAAAGAAAGGCCATAATCTAGTGTTGTACATGATGAGAAACAGCCATTGAAATCTTGTGAGGATGGTTTAGTGCTTAATTGGCCATCAAGCACATGATTATCTTCCCCTCATGTGTGGGAGGTTAGTTAAGTTATGTTTTGAGTGTGTAGATTATACCGGTACCTATCTTGAAAAGTCGAGTGGAATCTTCAATGTGTAGAATTACCGAAACCCCCTTATAGAAAATTAATTTATTTCAGGAAACTGAACAAACTCATATCACCAATATTAAGTACGAATTATATCACGTTTTTAAGTAACATAATATGGAACTTTGGTACCTGCTTTGCTTAACTTAACGAAATCTCTGTTATAAATAGATTTTTTGTGTCAGAAACAAGTGGAACTAATTGAATGTTACTATTCTAATAAAACAGATCAATAAATGCCATTGTAGAAGAGTTTTTTTTTACTGGTATCACCAATAGACGCGGTATCTTGGGGGAAGTTGTTACCTGCAGGATCGTCTGATACTGGTAGCTTTATTAAATAGCCTGACCGAAATCTCCTTCATAGAAAGCTAATATTTATCAGAAAATGACAAACTGATGTTGATTTTTTGCACTTAAAATTATAATGATTGATAAATGTCTCATAAGCAATTTTTTAATAAAATTAAAATCTCTTTCCTACGCATAACCATTGGGATTTTGGTACCTGCTCAGCGTTAGAAAGCTTGTAAAACATAACAGAAAACCCAATTATAAAGCGGTATTTCGTAGAATGCATATGGAAAAAAGTTTTTGTTAATATTTTGTTACTATCAAGGATAAATACCAGTGTAGAAGTGTTAATTTATTCCTAATACCACGATTTCACATAGTAACAGGTTAGATTTCGGTAAGCGCACAAGCGTTTTAAAGCGTGTTTAACATACCGAAATTTCCGTTATAGATAGCTTATGTTCTTTATAAACTAATATTTTTTTGCATTTCCATAAGAAACTCTTTACACTCATGCATTTGTTGTTGTTTTTTGTAGGTCAAGCGTTATTCTCGACTAACAAAGCTCGAGTACTTGGACAAAGAACTGGGTATGGAATTTCATGTTGATTTGGTATGACTTCTTTTTGGTCGCCATGAAAAGTAGAAATATTTGTTCTTAATCTAAACGTTTTTTAGGCCCATTATACAGATTATTTTTCGACCAGGGATATTGGTAATATATGGTTGGGGATTTTTTATAACATGTAAAATCAGGTGAATTTGATATGGCGTATCAAAAGACAAGGCTTTTTAGAACTCATGAATAATTTCCCATTGTCCTACTATTGAGAAACTGTTAGACAGTTTTCAGTTTCTGTACTAGTGTTGAGCAGTTGTCAGTTACTTAAGTTCAGTTTTCAGTTACAGCAAAACAGTTGTCAGTTACAGCAGAGCATTTGTCAGTTACAGCAGATCAGTTGTCAGTTACTGTAATGCAGGTGTCAGAAACAGCAGAGCAGTTGTCAGTTAATGTATGTCAGTTGCAGCAAGCAGTTGTCAGTTACTGTAGTGCAGTTAACAGTTACAGCAGAGCAGTTGTCAGTTACTGTTGTTGAGTTGTCAGTTATAACAGAGCAGATGCCAGTTACGGAAGTGTAGTTGTCAGTTTCAGCAAAGCTGTTGTCAGTTGCAGCAGAGCAGGTGTCAGTCACATCAGAGCAGTTGTCAGTTACTGGAACACAGTTGTCAGTAAATGTATGGCAGTTGTCAGTTAATGTAGGGCAGTTGTAAGTTGCAGCAGAGCAGTTGTCAGTAAGTGTATGGCAGTTATCAGTTAATGTAGGGCAGTTGTAAGTTGCAGCAGAGCAGTTGTCAATTTGTATATGGCAGTTGTCAGTTTCAGCAAAGCAGATGCTAGTTTATGTAGTAAAGTTATCAGTTATAGCAGAGCAATTGTCAGTAAACGTTGGGCAGTTGTCAGTTACAGCGGAGCAGTTTTCAGTTACTGTAGTGCCTTTGTCAGTTGTCAGAGCAGCTGTCAGTTACTGTAGTGCAGTTGTCAGTTAAGGCACAGCAGTTGTCAGTTACAGCAGAGCAGTTGTCAGTTTATGCGGTGAAGTTGTCAGTTACAGCAAAGCAGTTATGAGTTAATGTAGAGCTGTTGTCAATTGCAGCAGGGCATGGGCAGTTGTCAGCTAAAGCAGAGCAGTTGTCAGTTATGTTTGGGCAGTTGTTAGTTACAGAAGAGTAGTTGTTAGTTAATGTTGAGCAGTTGTCAGGTACAGCGGAGCAGTTGTCAGTTACATCGGAGCAGTAGTCAGTTAATTTTGGTAAGTTGTCAGTCAAAGCAGATCATGGGCAGTAGTCACTTAATGTGGAGCAGTTCTCAGTAAATTTAGGGCAGTTTTCTGTTACCGGCACGTGAGTGTGGTTCTGGTAAACCGCTTAGATTTGCGCAGCTTGATCTTGAAAAGTGTGAGTATAGTGACGCCGTTAACTTACTGAAATTTTTTAGATATGGTGAGGCAAACACACAATTAAACTAGTCTTATCACACATGTACATGTTTTAATGCCAGGCTTAAATGCATACCAATATCGTACGTTGACCTATTATTGTGAGACTTGTGATTACTTATGTACGCATTACGATTGAACTCCAAATATTTTTTTTTAAGTTTTAAAATAAATGCAAAAACAACCAAAATGATAAAAAAAACAGGCATAATTGTATTTCAAAATCAAGTTTCAAATAAAATAATCAAAATTTGTTTATATTCCATACATTTTACTAGTATTGGTCTTCTTCATTAAATTTCTACATAAATTTCAAAGCGAAGCAGGCAGCTGCACTCTTTAAACATAACACTTTCATTTATTGGTTTCATTTTCATGGTATATTCTTGCATAAGAACTGTGCACACACATTGTATCAGGTGATATACCCATGTTCAGTGGGAATATCCCTGGCCCGATAGAAAATTTATTTTTAATATCAAATCTTTTAATAGTAACAAGTATGCAAAAATTAAAATGATACTTTAAATGAATGGCGAGAGTTTGTGTTTTTGAAATTCTCAAGCACTTTTATGTTCCCATGTTGCTCATAAGAAGAATTACCAATGGAACAGAAACTTGTTAAATTGTAAAAAGAAGTTAAACAAAAGTTTTATTACTGTTTAAGTTAATATTAAATATGTTAAGTGAACCAAATTTTAAACGTCATTAATATGTTACCTGCTATCTATTAGCTTGCTCCTTTCAAAGGGGATTTAACTCATCCGGAAATTAACAAAGCTGGAACCGGCCATCTCCATACTGCAATTATAGACTAAGTTAAACATAGTGCAATGCAACCCATGCAAAAACCAGTAACCTTCAATATTCTTTCCGGATCGACCAGATGTATACACGCCTTTTACGGCTCTGAATTGAAAATTGTTTTTAGATTTATTTCACTTGGTTGAATGGGGGTTTGAATAGATAAATTGTCTTCCTCTCCTTAATCGAGCACAGCAGGATAGACATCAAACACGCTTCTCCTTCATTGAGAAGTTCTCGGCGTCGATACACTTGTAAGCGATCACGTCAACGCTCACGGAGACATTATTTTAGAGACCTTATTTCCAGCGTAGCCGAACAACATTTTGGCATCGCAGGTATATAGGACGTTGCCACTTCTCACGTAGGC
This sequence comes from Dreissena polymorpha, assembly GCF_020536995.1. NCBI lineage: Eukaryota > Metazoa > Mollusca > Bivalvia > Myida > Dreissenidae > Dreissena > Dreissena polymorpha. Next base: position 25,888,194 of record NC_068362.1, read on the forward strand.
GTTAAAGTACCTACCGATCAAATCGACGGTCCCCATTTTATTCCTTAACGGAATATCATGTCTCCATTCCACGTGTGTTGGTTCCTTTATGGCATCCCCACATGTTGCAGTCACTGAACCTTATTTATATACAAACTAGTTAGTTAAACTTTCAGGATTCCGGATTAGGTGTTCATCTCTCCACTACGACTACATCACCGGTCACTGGTCACCGGTCAGAATAAGTAGTCGTTCATCATCTGATTATTTTTCCTTCTCTTCTTCGTTATCATCATCGGACTATTCATCCTCCTCTTTTTTGTCATCGAATGGCTCTTCGTTGTCTGCTTTAATGATGTCTCATTGCCATCGGGTTGGACTTTTGGCACGCTCTTCTTTTCGGAGCAGTTCTCGGCATTGATGTCAGACCATATGGATTCCACCATATTTCGGTCTTAAACCGGTATCGTCACCGGTCATATTATGACTGGTCCGTTCACCTGGCTACAGTTACCTGTCATTGACCGGTCCCGTTCGGTCACAAGTTACCAATCACCGGTATTACACTGTGTTTTCATCGGTCAATTTTATAGCATCGCGGGTATCTTCTACATTACCTAGTTGTATACCCCTGGCTATGATTGTATTGAATACAATATTTTATGGATTCAACAATCTACATGACATTTTGTGTTTTTCAATACTGATGTTCTACTGGCGACCGTTGGTTACCAATTCATCTCCGCTGACTTGGTCTATGGTTGATTTTCCTTACCAGCTATCCATTCTGTTGCTGGTTATGAACTACTAATACTAGAAGATTATGAAATACCTATATCTGTTATTTCTATGTCTATCTCAACCGGCTACATGCAGACTACTGGTCTAACAGATGGTTCGTCTGAAGCGGGCTCGGAGTCTAGCATTGAGGTAGAACATATTTGACCTCTATTAATCAGATCTATAATTTATGTTCGAGACCCTAAGGATGAATTTTTTTTAAACGCCTTTACCTGTTGGCTACAGACTTAGCAGTCACTGTCACAGAACAGTTGGAACACATACGTGACTGTAGCAGGATAAGCAAGACGACATTTCGTGTCGACTTCAGCTTTTCTATTGCTCCTACGACAGTGCATGTTTTTAAGATACTGGAATCAACAAGATTTCTGACATAATCATAATTTTATTTCCTTTGCCAGTTGTTTCTACTACTATCTCAGTTATTTACTCCATGTTGAATAATTGACAACTGAGAGAGGGCTTATGAATCGGATGGCCTACCAGCTTGACCGCATGGTGGCCACAGTCTTGTTGATGGCTTGGAAACTATTGAAATCAATGATGCTTAGGATCTGGAGGGACCTCATCTGTTCTTTTCATCTTCAAGATTCTGTTGTTGGAGACAAGTTTATTAGAAAGAACAACGTTTCCTTCTTAAAAATCTTCTTCTATTTCACTTTTGGCCCTAACAGGCCGTCTTCCTATAACTGGTCGTATTCCTATCAGAATTCGTCTGGTTAGGATTCTTGAAATAAAGGGCTTAATCAAGATTTGAAGACTTCCTGGCCTTCTACCGGCAAGGGTGGACCTCCCATAGGTTACTCCTAGGTTTTTCACCTTTTCTGCCACCACACTTCCGATGCCGAAGGTACCACTGTCAGTCATATTTCCGTACTTCGCAAATCGATGACTTCACGACCTTTATTATCCCCCGCCACAGGCTAAGGGATATTGTTTTGGCATTGTCCATCCTTCCGTCCGTCCGTCTTTCCGTCCGTTAGGCACATTTGTGTCCGTAGCCATATCTTGGAAGTGCTTTGGCGGATTTGATTGAAACTTTGTATAAGTATATATATGGATAAGAGGATGATGCATGCCAAATGGCATTGTACACAATCTGTTTATAACTGAGTTATGGCCCTTTGTATCTTAAAAAAATTCTTTTCTAGCCGAGTGTCAAATAAAACACTTTTGTGTCCAGAAGCATGTTGGCGGGGGATATCAATTCAACGAATTTGCTTGTTCTCCAGGATTTAAAGGCGCCTTTTATTGGTTCAAGAAAGAGGCTACTGTAGATAGGTCATAGACTTAAAAGTGTTCAACACTTTCTATTCTACCAACTTTTAAGTCTTTTGGGAGTGGGAAAGTTTGGCTTGCCGTGATTTCTTTCTCCACCCATCCTTGACTTATGGTTCCGGCCACCGGTTGGTATTTACCGTTCCGGTCACCGGTCTAACTGCTGAGACGTCTTTTCTTACGTCCATTACAGCTTTATTTTTAAGTTTATTGGAATTTATCTCAGGATTATTCAATGACACAGATTTCCTTCTTTTTGTCATTACTAACCATTATTCAGTGGTGTCTAGACTAGATGATTATCTTGGCAGGTGTATTGTTTCTTCTACCACAACCTTCCTTACATCTTATACAGATGTGAGCAGGGAAGGTTGGAGACAATCACCTGGAACCACTTATCCTGATATTCTCAAATATGTGGTATCATAATGAATATCACCTGCACATCAACATCTTGAAAAGCGATCATTCTTTTTAGCTGTTTTTCATTTACAACACATTTTCACGACTCCTTTGTGATGGTTTCAACTTACACATATCGGTCGTGGTTTACATCCAGACACAGAGGTTAACATATTATCACTCCTTGTATCTGGAAACCATGAACTTATTCGTTCTTTGCAAGATCATCAATTTTTCTCTATCGTCCTACACATACCAGGGCGTATCAACGCCCTGTTGGATGTTTTGTCTTGCAGTTCTTTCTGTCGCATTAGACACTTAATCTGGAAATGGTCAATTTTAATTCTCTTTCGTTTGGTTTTCAGTTCGGTTTAAATGAAATGTGATTTGCGCATGCGTGGCAGTGTTTTGCAAAATGGCAACGCTACTAATGAGCGTAATGCAAACGTAGATCGCAGTGTTAATGCTGAACAACGTGAACGCAGTTCACAGAAATCGATCCAGCAGCGTGTGGGATTGTTATACATTCGTCCTTCTGACATAAACTGGATACTTACGTTTATATCTCATCCATTCTTTTGGAATATCTTGGTGAGCTTTGCCATATTTTCGTGGTCTTTTATTGGTGAACCATGGGATTATGGTTCTACGACCTTTTCAGTCTCCTTACAATTTTTTCAGGAAACTTTTTTGCTGGTCAAATATCATATCTCAGAGAGACATAGTTTATTCTGATCCAAACATGTGCCACTACATGTCTGACCATTATTTAGTAATCTCTACAGAAGAACTTTTTTCGGTTAGAGCTTCAATCCGTGTTTCTTTTGCAAGGATAATTCCATCAGAACTGTCTATGAGTTTCTCTGGAAATTCTTTTTTTACTGGGTATTTGAGAGTATATTTATTACTTTAATCACTCTGCTAGATGCATAGAGGTTTTTCTTATCGTTTTCTTTGATGATATAAATTTGTAATAATAGATAGCAGGTAACGTATTTATGACATTAAAACTATTTTTTCAAGTAAAATTCATTTAATTATTTAACAATTACCTGCTATTGTTGAGTCCCATCTCCCACTCCCAAGGATTAAAAAAATATATATATATTTCTGATAATGGTGGAGCCGGTAGGGGACATAAATTGCTTGGCAATAGTTTTGTTGTATATTTATTGAAAGAATATTGAGGGCTGGTTACTGGTTTTTGCCTGGGTTGCATTGCACTTTGTTTAACCTAGTAAATAACTGCAGTATGGGGATAGCCGGTTCCCATCTTTGTTCATTAAAGGATGAGTTAAAGCCCCTTGGAAAGGGATAAGCTTATAGATAGCGGGTAAGTATTAAATAATTAGAATGAATTTTACTTAAAAAAATGTTTTAAGTTTAGTTGGCCTAATGCGTTTTGCAATCAAGAACTTTCCTTTTCTGTATGACGTGACAATAAATAGGTCACCCACACAAGTAGTGAATGATATTGCAGTGTGTATGCAACTATCGGCTTTGCGTGGTTAAACAGGCTGTAAACAAACACATTTGACATGTATTGAATGGACATAAGAAATCGAAGAATGTCAATCATTTGTTGTTGCATTGTTTGCATTAATTAAGAAATTATGGTACTTCATTTCTGAATATATTAATATTCAGTCACTGGAGGATATTTGTAATTTCAGGAAGCCTGGACAATGTACGTGCTGGTGACTGTATTGTCTGCTTCAGTAAGCGTGACATCTTCAATATCATGACCCAGCTACGAGAGAGAAACATCAACGTGTCTGTCATATATGGAAACCAACCGCCAGGTGTGTCTGCATTATATATTGTGATAGAAAATGTAAATTATATTTGAAAATTGTTTAATTATATTTGAGTCACACACTTGAACAATAGGGCTTAATGTTCTTGCATTAAGTGTTGACCCAGATTAGTCTTTGCAGTCCTCACAGTATTTAGGGATGAAACCTTCCTCTTAAACTCGATTTTGGCTAAGAAGAGACTCGAGACAGTGTGGACTCCACAGTCTAATCTGGGACAACACTTAACGCATTTGCATTAAGCCCGATTTTCCCGTAGCAATGGTGATATTCTGTTCTTTTTAGCTCATCTATTTTTTGAAAAAAATTTATGAGCTACTGTCATCACCTTGGCGTCAGCGTCCAGTTAAGTTTTGTGTTTAGGTCCACTTTTTTTCATAAAGTATCAATGCTATTGCATTCAAACTTAGTACACTTACTAACTATCATGAGGGGACTGGGCAGGCAAAGTTAGATGTGACTGGGCAGGCAAAGTTAGATAACTCTGGCTTGCATTTGACAGAATAATGTTCCCTTTTTATACTTACAAAATTGAAAATTTTGGTTAAGTTTTGTGTGTAGGTCCATTTTATTCCTTAAATATCAAAGCTATTGCTTTCATACTTGCAACACTTACTAACTATCATAAGGGGACTGTGCAGTCAAAGTTATGTAACTCTGACTGACATTTTGACAGAATTATGTGCCCTTTTTATACTTAGAAAATTGAAAATTTGGTTAAGTTTTGTGTTAAGGTCCACTTTTTTTCTAAAGTATCAAAGCTATTGATTTCATACTTGCAACACTTACTTACTATCGTAAGGGGACTTTGCAGGCAAAGTTATGTAACTCTGACTGGCATTTTGACGGAATTATTGGCCCTTTATACTTGAAAATTTGGTTAAGTTTTGTGTTTTGGTCCACTTTACCCCTAAAGTATCATAGATATTGCTTTCATATATACTTGGAACTCTCTCAAACTATCATAAGGGAACAGTAAAGGACAAGTTGCATAACTCTAGTTGTCATTTTTAAGGAATTATGGCCCTTTTTATGCCCCCCTTCGAAGAAGAGGGGGTATATTGCTTTGCTCATGTCGGTCTGATGGTCGGTCGGTCTGTCGGTCCGTCCACCAGGTGGTTGTCAGACGATAACTCAAGAACGCTTGGGCCTAGGATCATGAAACTTCATAGGTACATTGATCATGACTGGCAGATGACCCCTATTGATTTTCAGGTCACTAGGTCAAAGGTCAAGGTTACAGTGACAAAAAACATATTCACACAATGGCTGTCACTACAACGGAGAGCCCATATGGGGCGCATGCATGTTTTACAAACAGCCCTTGTTTGACTTAGTAACTTTGAATATATGGTTACATTTTGCGTTTAGATCCACTTTACTTCTAAAGTTTCAAGGCTATTGCTTTCAAACTTCAAATACTTTCATAATATCATGAGGGTACTGTACCTGGCAAGTTGAATTTTACCTTAACCTTAGAATGACCTTGACTCTCAAGGTCAAATTATAAAATTTTGCTAAAATTGCCATAATTGTTTTATGATTAGATTGGATTGATACTTTGACGAAACAACTCTTACCTGATATACCACAATAGACTCCACCCAAACCATCCCCAACGTCCCCCCCCCCCCCCCCCCCCCCCGAATCCCCCCCCATGAATCCCCCCTCAATTCCCCCCCCCCCCACTTTTTTTTTAAAATCATATAATAAATGACCACCACACCCTCACACAAAACACCCCCCACCCCAAAAAAATAATTTTTATTCCCCCGGTAGGGTGGCATATAGCATTTGAACTGTCCGTCAGTATGTCAGTCAGTCTGTCCGTCCGTCTGAAAAAAACTTTAACACTGGCCATAACTTTTAAACTATTGAAGATAGCAACTTGATATTTGGCATGCATATGTATCTCATGGAGCTGCACATTTTGAGTGGTGAAAGGTCAAGGTCATTCTTCAAGTCAAATGTCAAATTTATGGTGTCTGTCCGTCTGAAAACTTTAATATTGGCCATAACTTTTTCAATATTGAAGATAGCAACTTGATATTTGGCATGCATGTGTATCTCATGGAGCTGAACATTTGAGTGGTGAAAGGTGAAGGTCAAGGTCATCTTTCAAGATCAAATGTCAAATATATGGTTTCTGTCCATCTGAAAACTTTAACATTGGCCATAACTTTTTTAATATTGAAGATAGCAACTTGATATTTGGCATGCATGTGTATCTCATGGAGCTGAACATTTGAGTGGTGAAAGGTGAAGGTCAAGGTCATCTTTCAAGATCAAATGTCAAATATATGGTTTCTGTCCATCCGAAAACTTTAACATTGGCCATAACTTTTTTAATATTGAAGATAGCAACTTGATATTAGGCATGCATGTGTATCTCATGAAGCTGCACATTTTGAGTGGTAGAAGTTCAAGGTCAAGGTCATCCTTCAAGGTATTTTTTTTTTTAAACTTCAAAGCGGTGTTCTCATGAAGCTGCATATTGAGTGGTTGAAGTTCAAGGTCAAGGTCATCCTTCAAGGTCAAGGTCATCCTTCAAGGTCAAAGGTAAAAAAAATTTCAAAGCGGCATTATCATGAAGCTGCACATTTTGAGTGGTGGAAGTTCAAGGTCAAGGTCATCCTTCAAGGTAAAAAAAAATCAAAAAAAAATCTAAGTGGCGTTTTTATTAAGCTGCACATTTTGAGTGTTGGAAGTTCAAGGTCAAGGTCATCCTTCAAGGTCAAGGTCATCCTTCAAGGTAAAAAAAATTAATTAAATCAAAGCAGCGTTCTCATGAAGCTGCACATTTTGAGTGGTGGTCAAGGTCATCCTTCAAGGTCAAAGGTAAAAAAAACAAAGATTTTTTTTCAAAGCGGCGCAATAGGGGGTATTGTGTTTCTGACGAACACATCTCTCGTTATTTTCAAACATGGTTAAAAAACAACAAATATTTATTTTTATTATTTTATTTTTGAAATACCGTCCAACCATCCCACCCAAGATTCCCCCTCCCCCCCCCAAAAAAATATTTTTTTTTGCATTTTTTTTGCATTTTTGGAAGATAATGTAATAAATGAACAAACCCCACACTAAACACCCCTCTCCTATCCACCCCTCCCTCCTTTGTGATTGAAATTGAGATAGGTCCCTACACCTTTAAAAAGAAAAAATAGATGAGCGGTCTGCACCCGCAAGGCGGTGCTCTTGTTTTCAACTTTGCCTCAATAGAGGCAAATATCTGTATTGATAATTTACATTTAGTGTTAGTACTAATCCCTAAATTGTTTTAATGAAACAATGCCAAAACCTTTGGGGCAAAAAAGAGATAAATATATGATGCTGAATATCTCTGGTGTAGAAAAGGGAGTTTGCTTTTGCCCCCATGTTGTTTCCTTTAATTGAATATAGAAATCTGTTCATCGCCACCCTTTAAAAATATATCTATATTTAAGTCTCGTTAAAGCATTAAAAATTGACAATTGACGAACATTATAGTCTTTTTAAAGAATAGACTTCAAAAGAGTAATTGAACTCTGTTTCAACTCTTGTGCATTAAACATTTTATTAAGTAAAACATTCTATTTAAAACATTATTTTGTTATTCCAAATTGACATTTAATCGAAAAAATAATCTACACCCAATGGCAGTGTAGGTTTCACCAAAAACAAAGTATGGGCCCTGAAATGATTTAATAGCATAAAATCAGACACACAGACTTGTTTGTGTTGTAAGTTTTTAGATTACTAGTGTTTGATATTTTTGTCACTCTTAAATTATGTATGTAACCATTTTGTTTGTAGGCACGAAAATAAACCAGTCTCGACAATTTAATGACCCAAATAGCAATTGCAACGTTCTCGTTGCTACAGACGCCATCGGGATGGGACTCAATCTGTAAGAAAAATTTCATCTTATATTATTAACCAGGTTTTCCGAAGGAAACAACTGGTTATTAGATTGGCAAATGTCGGCGGGCGGGCGGGCGGGCAGAACAAGCTTGTCCGGGCCATAATTATGTCGTTCATTGTGAGATTTTAAAATCATTCGGCACATTTGTACACCATCATTTCATGGTGTGTCATATGAAAGAATTACGTCTATATCTGCAACGTCAAGGTCACACTATGAGTTCAAAGGTCAAAAATGGCCATAAATTATCTTGTCAGGGCCATAACTATGTCATTCATTCTGAGATTTTAACATTATTTGTTACTTTTGTTCACAATCATTAAACAGGTTTGTCATGTGAAAGAATTTTACGTCGATATCTCAAAGGTCAAGGTCGCCACTACTAAAAATAGATTGAATTTGACACAAGGGGTGTTACTAGGAACAATCAGTAACAATGCACATTTTGCATTGTCTCCCTTTATCAGACTTTTTTCTAAATTGAAATCAAGGTCGCCATGACTAAAAATAGATTGAATTTGACACAAGGGGGGTAACTAGGAACAATCAGTAACTGTGCTTATTTTTGAATTGTTTCTCTTTATCAGACTTTTTGTTTTCAAATTGAAAACCTTGTTTTGTGACGATTTTGTCCCTTGTGTCATATTAAAGCATAAAAAGTACTGCTTTCAACTTGTTGTCCCCTACCAGTTTGACCGGACAGGAATTATGGTTTGCACACTGTGTGTCCGTCAGTCTGTCAGTCTGTCGCACTTTTCTAGATCCTGAGATAACTTAAAAGTTCTTCATATTTTTTCATGAAACTTGAAACATGGATAGATGGCATATGGACATTATGCACCTCATTTTATTTTGTTCCTACATCAAAAATTCTGGTTTCTATGGCAACAAATATAAAAAATAAATAGATAAATAAATTCTAAAAATGGTGGAGTCAGTAGGGGACATATATTGCTTGGCAATAGTCTTGTTTATATATAAATTGTGCGTGCAGTTATTTTCTCAAAAATAGATCGGTGAAAACCAAACAATTGTAAAAGGAAGAATATTCATCCAGTACTAGTATATTTGTCATGCAAAATATGCCATAGCATAACATTATTAGTGCCTTCAAAATAAGTCTTCTTTTATTTTTTATACACAACATTTCCGGCACGAAGTTGATGTTAAATAACTGCTGATGGAATTATTTATAAAAAAAAAAGCTGAAGGGAAATATAAATTTCTTTTTACGGAAGCATAAATGAAAGTTATTTTTGATTACACACATAGTATATATGGGCAATGCTCTGTGAAAAAGGGGTTAAATGCTTGTGCGTAAAATGTAGTCCCAGATTAGCATGTGCAGTCTGCACAGGCTAATCAGTGACCAAACTTATTGCTTTTATGATATAAAGAAATCTCTTCTATTAAGCAAAAATGCAGTTTAGGCGGAAAGTGTCGTACCTTATTAGCGTGTGAGGACTTCACAGGCTAATCTGGGATGACACTTTACCCTCATGCATGAAACCCCCTTTTCACATAGCACGGCTCATATAAAATGTATAAACTTTAGGTCTTGTGTGCCGAATAATACTGGTCCTTTGCTGTAATGAAAAGTCTGTTATATTTTATGCTCTCCAGTGGTTTATATCGAAATATCAGTGAATTGAAATTCACCAGTTCAAACAGTGAAAATTAACAATTAGAATTATCGATAATTTTCTCTGTTTTACTGCAAAATGTAGTAATATTGCTTTTAATACTCTCGTGATCATATAAAAAAAATTCAGGGATCACTTGTGAATTAGAATTGATATTCCAACACATCCAGCAAGTACAAATTTATCTTCTATTTAGTTATGCTGTAAAATGATTAGGTATATGAAGATCAATATTCTGTGATGTGCCGGAGTATTTCTCTTCATACAAGCAGAATACATAAGTAGGTATTTGTTGATTTCAGTTATTATAAATAGTATTTCCTGATTGATCAGAGAAATCAGATACATGTATATTATCCCCCGCCATAGGCTGAGGGATATGTTTGAGCGTTGTCCGTCCTTCCGTCTGTCCGGTGCAATATCTTGGAAGCTTTGGCGGATTTCATTGAAACTTGGTATGAGTATATATATTGATAATAGGATGATGCACGCCAAATGGCATTGTACACCATCTGATAATAACAGAGTTATGGCCCTTTGTATCTTGAAAAAATTTGTGTCCAGAGCCATATCTTAGAAGTGCTTTGGCGGATTTCATTGACACTTGGTATGAGTGTCCAGAAGCATATTGGCGGGGGATATCAATTCAACGAATTTGCTTGTTAATATTATTATGCCTGACACAGAAGTGGATTATCAGTTTTCACCCTTTTGCACTTAGAAGCAAAGTGAAAATGGTTATGTGCAAACAGCATAAAAGCAGAACAGCCTGCAAGTAACTAGCAGTTTGTTCAGGTTTTTTTGCTGTTTGCTAATCGGTATCTAAGGGTTGAAAATGAAGCCTTTACAACTTGAATCTAGTAAGAAAGGTCTTAAATTAAATGTTGCTTTCTAAGGGACTACAAATATGTCAAAATACGTATCTATTAAGTGGTTACGGGGTTAAATTACATTTGTATCCCTGTAAATCACAGGATAAGATAAAATCATTACAAGCACACAATGACATGAAATGTGTAAGTTTTTTTGCATGATAAGGCTAATATCATCTAAAGGGAGATAATTGTGTGTGTATAAGAAAAGCTGTATACTTTCCATTGGTTATATCAGCTACGTTTTGCAAAAACTGGGCTTAATGCATGTTCATAAAAGTGTCGACCAAATCTGTGCAATGTGCACAGGCTAATCAGAGATAACACATTTGTTGCTTTTATCGAATTTTTTGTTAAAAACTAGAAAAGTTAGCCTGTGTGAGCTGTTTATGTGGGCTGACTAGAGATAACACTTTACTCACATGCAATTAAGCCCAGTTTTCACAGAATGAGTCTTACATATGTCATTCATTATTAAATTAGTAAAATCAACAACAAATACCATCATTTGGTAAATGCAGTGCCATCAAGAGAATTATATTCTACAACATCAACAAGACAACTCTGCGTCACGACGGCGTGAAGATCAGAGCCCCGCTGAGTACGTCCCAGGCGCTCCAGATTTCTGGTCGAGCAGGACGGTTCAAAACGCGCTTTGAGGATGGTGAGGTCACAACATACACTAAACGGGACCTGGTCCAATTAAAGCGCATTGTTAGTCTGCCACGAGAAAATATCGAGGTATGTCGGTGAAATATAGAAGAGAATTTTGAGGTATTTCAGTGAAATTTAGGAGAACATAACGAGGTATGTCAGGGAAATAAAGGATAAAATATTGAGGTATGTCAGTTAAATATATGATAAAAAATTGAGGTATGTCAATGATATAAAGGATAAAATATTGAGGTATGTCAGTGAAATATAGGAGAAAATATCAAGGTATGTCCTTGAAATAAAGAAAAAAATATTGAGGTATGTCAATGTAATATTAGAGAAAATATTGAGGTATATCAGTGAAATAAAGGATAAAATATTGAGGTATTTCAGTGAAATTTAGGAGAACATATTGAGGTATGTCAGTGAAATAAAGGATAAATGATTGAGGTATGTCAGTGAAATACAGGAGAAAATATTGAGGTTTGTCAGTGAAATATAGGAGAAAATATTGAGGTATGTCAGTGAAATACAGGAGAAAATATCGAGGTATGTCAGTGAAATATAGGAGAAAATATTGAGGTATGTCAGTGAAATGAAGGATAAATTATTGAGGTATGTCAGTAAAATATAGGAGAAAATATTGAGGTATGCCCGTGAAATAAAGGATAAAATATTGATGTATGTCAGTGAAATATAGGATAAAATATTGAGGTATGTAAGTGAAGTATAGGAGAAAATATTGAGGTATATCAGTGAAATAAAGGTGAAAATATCGAGGTATGTCAGTAAAATGTCAGAAAAAATATCCAGGTATATCATTAAAATTAGGGATAGAATGGTGGCATGGGTGAGGGATGAGCTAAGAGAGAATTAACAATTAAAATAAAGTCGAATAAAAAATAACTGTGATTTATACGATTTATTAAGGAGAGGTCATTAAAAGCACAATTTTAATCTTGGGGGTAAAATATTGAGCTTTAGTAGGTGCAATATTGTACAGAATAATTATTTGTGTTCAAATTTAGCTAAGAAATTGAAATTAGAAATCCAAAATAATTTTGAGACAATACCTTTAATCAAATTATCATGAAATGTAGTGTTTTTGTTTTTGCGACAAAACTGAACATATATTTAAAATAATATATAGAATTAACGTATCTGTAGGCATTGTACAAGCTATTGAATAATAGTCTGTTGGTTACCCATCATGTGTAAAATGGTCACAAAAAGGTCTCCCGGATTGGTGTTAGGGGGAAAATATGATGTGTCATAATTGTGTATTAATCACAGCATGAAAACTTTGAGCAGAACTGGTCGACAATTATAAACGAGCTGGTCTTTGGGAAAAACGGGCTTAATAATTGTGCTTATGGTCTAGTCTTTGGGAAAACCAGGCCAAATAATTGTGCTTAAAGTATTTTCCCAGATTAGCCTTCGCAGTCTGCGCAGGCTTAAGAAGCATGTACATATTCCGCTTTTATGGAATTTTTGGTTAAAAGTAAGTATCTTCTAAACAAAAATTCAGTCTAGACAGAAAGTGTTGCCCAGCCTGTGCAGAAAGTGTTGTCGCAGCCTGTGCAGAAAGTGTTGTCCCAGCCTGTGCAGAAAGTGTTGTCCCAGCCTGTGCAGAAAGTGTTGTCCCAGCCTGTGCAGAAAGTGTTGTCCCAGCCTGTGCAGAAAGTGTTGTCCCAGCCTGTGCAGAAAGTGTTGTCCCAGCCTGTGCAGAAAGTGTTGTCCCAGCCTGTGCAGAAAGTGTTGTCCCAGCCTGTGCAGAAAGTGCGGGCTAATCTGGGACGACACTTTATGCTCATGAATTCAACATGGTTTTCCATAGACCCCCTCATTGGCCACTTCTAACAGTTAAACAATTTGCTGTAGTTTGTCTTTTGCAGAAAGCGGGTCTGAATGCCACAGTGGATATGATAGAGCTGTTTTCTTACCACCTGCCCAATGCAACCTTGTCCAACCTTCTGGTAATATCCTCACTATGCCTTGTTGTACACTGTACTGTCACAGTGGATATGATAGAGCTGTTTTCTTACCACCTGCCCAATGCAACCTTGTCCAACCTTCTGTTCCCTAATAAGGAGCAAAGTCAAAATGGCTTTTGCAACCAGCATAAAACCAGAACATCCTCTTGCAGTCTGTTCATGTTTAATGCTATTTGCTGCTCACCAGTAACTAATGGTTGGATTGAGTCTTTAAAACTTGAATTTAGTAAGAAAGGTAACTTTCTAAGGGGCTACAAATGAGTCCAAAAACATATCTTTGTTGGAAAGGGTTAAAAGGGCTGGCTCTTATTTCTGTGTGCCTCATGGCTTAACGGGAATATTCTTCAATCGCTATAAAAAATATATGCTAAATAGCCTTGGCTTGAAAACACATGTTTACAATAACATGTCAAATTAAGTAACTAAGAAAACACACAAACAGCAACCATGGCATAAGTTACTTCCTGTTTATAAAACTGTTGTTACGTGTATAATGTACGTACTTACCGGTAATAACAATTCAATTTACTTAACTGAGAATGAATATGATTTATATGCAACTTTTACCATCCGATTCTTAACCTTAGAACAAGGAATTGACTCTTCTAAATTAAGAATGATGTATTTAAATGTGTAAACTGCCATGATAGACTCAACTTTCAAGTAATTAAGTAATTGTAGAACATTACAGTTTTAATCATATTCATTTTTTATGTCCCTGGTAGGGTGGCATATAGCAGTTGAACTGTACTTCTGTCCGTCCGTCCGTCCGAAAACTTTAAGATTGGCCATAACTTTTGCAATATTGAAGATAGCAACTTGATATTTGGCATTTATGTGTATCTCATAAAGCTGCACATTTTTAGTGGTGAAATGTCAAGGTCATCCTTCAAGGTCAAAAGTCAAAAAATACAATCCAAGGAAAGTAATAACCTTTAAATGGGAGATAATTTCTAAACCTGCCAAATGATATATTGAAATTTTATTTCAATGCGGGGCAATAGGGGGCATTGTGTTTCTGACAAACACATCTCTTGTTCAGACCTTAGTCCGAGAATCGGTTGGTGAATGCAGGCCAAGGTGATGGCAGTTTTTATCATAAAGTGTATTTATGTGCATCTTATTTGCAGGATATATTCAAGCATGTTTGCACGGTTACAGACCACTTTTTCATGTGCAACGTCACGGACATTAAGACACTTGCAGAGCTCTTAGAAGATGTGCCCCTGAATCTGAGGTCAAAGTTCACGTTTTGTGTGGCCCCTTTAAAGGTTAGGGAGGGGCTTCCAAGGATTATGTTCAAAAGGGTACGTTGTGAGTGATAACATTTTAACAGCATTTCAAATCATTGAAGTTACTAGATGTGAATATTTGTTTTAGCAAGCGTTTTCTGATCTTATCTTATTTTCCCCTAGAGGGGATTTATGGTTTTCGCTCTGTGCGTCTGTCGGTGAGTCTGTCTGTCTGTCTGTCACACTTTTTCTGGATCCTGCGATAACTTAAAAAGTTCTTCATATTTTTTCATGAAACTCGAAACATGGATAGATGGTAAATATGGACATAATGCACATCATTAAATTTTGTCCCTACGTCAAAAATTATGGTTGCTATGGCAACAAATAGACTATAAATACTGCTGAAAATGGTGGTTTTCTGGATCCTGCGATAACTTTAAAAGTTTGTCATATTTTTTCATGAAATTTGAAACAAATAGATGGCAATATGGACATTATGCACGTCATTTCATTTTGTTCATATGTCAAAAATTCTGGTTGCTATGGAAACAAATATAAAAAAATATGACAATTGTGGAATTTCTGACAATGGTGGAGCGGGTAGGGGACATATATTGCTTGGCAATAGTCTTGTTATATGTTTTTTTGCATAGAAAACTTTATATAATTCCTGTACAAGTTTCACCAGAGCCTCCAAGGGGACTTTAGGTATACTCACGGTCTGTCTGTCTGTTTGTTCGAATAATCATGATCCAGCTTTGAATCAAAAAGTACTTAAGCTTGTTTGATAAAAATTCTGATTTAGCTTTAGAGCCATATGGGGAATATGTATGTTACTTAAGTTTTTTTATGTTAAACTATAATTATGGTTGCAATAGTTACATAAATAATTTTCAACAATCTACTGGATCCTGGAATTATTCAAAAAGTACTTAGCTAGTTTTATAAAACTCATGATATCTATAAAGGGTCATGTTAAGCATATTAAGACAAAAATGTATGTGTGTCATTAGTATAAAGTTTTACCCACAAAGGTGTAAGCTTCAGTGGTTTAAAAAATAACTTGCCGTTGTTACAAACTAAAAAAATGTGAGCATGAAAACTGTCTCAGTTTTGAAATATTTGTAACCTTTTTTTTTTAACTATGTAACAAAAAAAGTGCTCTTTTTGTAGAAAAATCTATTAGAATAATGTGTTTACACAATATGTTTATATAGGTGTTTTTGGTACATTTTGTAAATTTCATATTTTATTATAATGTGAAGCTTTTTTGATTCTCTACAAAAATGAATATATGAGCCCCACTCTGTGAACAGGGTTTAAATCATGTGTGTAAATTGTCATCCCAGATAAGCATGTGTGTAAATTGTCATCCCAGATAAGCATGTGTGTAAATTGTCATCCCAGATAAGCATGTGTGTAAATTGTCATCCCAGATAAGCATGTGTGTAAATTGTCATCCCAGATAAGCATGTGTGTAAATTGTCATCCCAGATAAGCATGTGTGTAAATTGTCATCCCAGATAAGCATGTGTGTAAATTGTCATCCCAGATAAGCATGTGTGTAAATTGTCATCCCAGATAAGCATGTGTGTAAATTGTCATCCCAGATAAGCATGTGTGTAAATTGTCATCCCAGATAAGCATGTGTGTAAATTGTCATCCCAGATAATCATGTGTGTAAATTGTCATCCCAGATAAGCATGTGTGTAAATTGTCATCCCAGATAAGCATGTGTGTAAATTGTCATCCCAGATAAGCATGTGTGTAAATTGTCATCCCAGATAAGCATGTGTGTAAATTGTCATCCCAAATAAGCATGTGTGTAAATTGTCATCCCAGATAAGCATGTGTGTAAATTGTCATCCCAGATAAGCATGTGTGTAAATTGTCATCCCAGATAAGCATGTGTGTAAATTGTCATCCAAGATAAGCATGTGTGTAAATTGTCATCCCAGATAAGCATGTGTGTAAATTGTCATCACAGATAAGCATTTGTGTAAATTGTCATCCCAGATAAGCATGTGTGTATATTGTCATCCCAGATAAGCATGTGTGTAAATTGTCATCCCAGATAAGCATGTGTGTAAATTGTCATCCCAGATAAGCATGTGTGTAAATTGTCATCCCAGATAAGCATGTGTGTAAATTGTCATCCCAGATAATCATGTGTGTAAATTGTCATCCCAGATAAGCATGTGTGTAAATTGTCATCCCAGATAAGCATGTGTGTAAATTGTCATCCCAGATAAGCATGTGTGTAAATTGTCATCCCAGATAATCATGTGTGTAAATTGTCATCCCAGATAAGCCATGTGTGTAAATTGTCATCCCAGATAAGCATGTGTGTAAATTGTCATCCCAGATAAGCATGTGTGTAAATTGTCATCCCAGATAAGCCATGTGTGTAAATTGTCATCCCAGATAAGCCATGTGTGTAAATTGTCATCCCAGATAAGCATGTGTGTAAATTGTCATCCCAGATAAGCCATGTGCAGTCTGCAAAAGCATATCAGGGACGACACTTTCCGCCTAAACTGGATGTTTGCTTAAAAGAGACTTTCTTGAAATGAAAAATATCATAAAAGAGGAAGTAGTCCCTGATTAGCCTTTGTAGACTGCTCAGGCTAACATGACACAACACTTTGCGCACATGCATTAAACCCCCTTTTCACAGAGCACAGCCCATTTTGAAAACAAAATGAGGTCGAGGTTGGGGAGTGGATATGGTTTCGGTAAATATCATGATGTGCCCTATGTTCCCATTAAAGGAGTGTCCCCACAGTCTTCTCTGAAATCATTATATACTGGTTCTACCTTGGATACAGACGTAAGTGTTTTAATAGGCTAAAATTGAGCTTTAATAAATACATCTGAGTATAATTTTACATAAAGTTAAAAACAACAACATCAAAATGGAAAACAACTAACAGAAATAAAGGAGCTTTAGAAATACAGGCCAAGGTTTGAAACATACCATAGAACACCATGTACAGCATGCAATATTGTATAACGCACACCGCGTTTTTTACTTCTGACATGGAGAATTTTTTTTTTTTACAGATGGCCAAGAGAATCAGTGAAGGTCATTCCCTGACTTATGACTGGTTGTGTCGTGCCCTGGGGGCTCCCTTCCATATGCCCCGCAACCAGACAGAGCTGACAGAGCTGGAGGCTGCATTTAACGTCATTGACATCTACCTCTGGCTTAGGTACGTATAGACATCTACCTGTGGCGTATTATTGAAGGTTACCTCTGGCTTAGGTAAGTATTGACATTTACCTCTGGCTTAGTTTGACTCGATTGGTCATTGTTGGCTCGGGGACTACTTACATGTATCCCGGGTACTCTTAAATATACTTACATGTACCCGGGAATTTTAATGCTAAATCAGTCGTTGTCAGCTATTTAAAAAAAAATTATGTTCACTTTTATTTCAATTTTCTTTTAAATGGAAACTCATAATCAAAAAGCATGTTGATTCAGTTTTTTAAGACAAGTTTGTTTCAGATAAACAACATCATTTTACGATAATTGGTAGCTTGTTATACGACATTGAATTTTGGGCGGGAATACAAATCGGGTACAGTCTGATATCGACCGGGTACGTTTAAGTATATTTACCGTACCTGGGGTACATGTAAGTATACTTAAGAGTACCCTGGGTACATGTAAGTAGTACCTGAGCCGACAATGACAGATCGAGCCTTAGTTAGGTATTGACATTTACTTCTGGCTAAGGTACATGTAGTTTTGACATCTATCTCTGGCTTAGGTAAGTATTGACATTTACCTCTGGCTTAGATAAGTATTGACATTTACCTCTGTCCTAGGTAGTATTGACATTTACCTCTTGCTTAGGTAGTATTGACATTTACCTCTGGCTCAGGTAGTATTGACATTTACCTCTGGCTCATGTAGTATTGACATTTACCTCTTGTTAGGTAGGTATTGACATTTACCTCTGGCTAAGGTTGGTATTGACATTTACCTCTGGCTCAGGTAGGTATTGACATGTACATCTGGCTTAGGTAAGAATTGA
Source organism: Dreissena polymorpha (assembly GCF_020536995.1). Lineage (NCBI taxonomy): Eukaryota > Metazoa > Mollusca > Bivalvia > Myida > Dreissenidae > Dreissena > Dreissena polymorpha. Next base: position 25,906,813 of record NC_068362.1, read on the forward strand.
CATTGACCTCTGGCTTAGGTATGTATTGACATCTACCTCTGGCTTAGGTATGTATTGACATTAACCTCTGGCTAAGGTAAGTATTGGTATTTACCTCTGGCTAAGGTAGGTATTGGTATTTACCTCTGGCTTAGGTAGGTATTGGTATTTACCTTTGGCTTAGGTAATATTGACAACTTCCTTTGGCTTAGGTAAGTATTGACATCTACCTCTGGCTGAGTTACGTATTGACATTCACCTCTGGCTTAGGTAGGTATTGACACTAACCTCTGGCTTAGGTAGTTTTGACATCTTCCTCTGGCTTAGGTAGTTTTGACATCTTCCTCTGGCTTAGGTAGGTATTGACATCTACCTCTTGCTTAGGTAGGTATTGACATTTACCTCTGGCTTAGGTAAGTATTGACATTTACCTCTGGCTTAGGTAGGTATTGACATTCACCTCTTGCTTAGGTAGGTATTGACATTTACTTCTGGCTTAGGTAGGTATTGACATCTACTTCTGGCTTAGGTAGGTATTGACATCTACTTCTGGCTTAGGTAGGTATTGACATTACCTCTGGCTTAGGTAGGTATTGACATCTACCTCTGGCTTAGGTAGGTATTGACATCTACTTCTGGCTTAGGTAGGTATTGACATCTACTTCTGGCTTAGGTAGGTATTGACATTACCTCTGGCTTAGGTAGGTATTGACATCTACCTCTGGCTTAGGTAGGTATTGACATCTACTTCTGGCTTAGGTAGGTATTGACATCTACCTCTTGCTTAGGTAGGTATTGACATCTACTTCTGGCTTAGGTAGGTATTGACATCTACTTCTGGCTTAGGTAGGTATTGACATCTACCTCTGGCTTAGGTAGGTATTGACATCTACCTCTGGCTTAGGTAGGTATTGACATCTACTTCTGGCTTAGGTAGGTATTGACATCTACTTCTGGCTTAGGTAGGTATTGACATTACCTCTGGCTTAGGTAGGTATTGACATCTACCTCTGGCTTAGGTAGGTATTGACATCTACTTCTGGCTTAGGTAGGTATTGACATCTACCTCTTGCTTAGGTACGTATTGACATTTACCTCTGGCTTAGGTACGTATTGACATTTACCTCTGGCTTAGGTACGTATTGACATTTACCTCTGGCTTAGGTAGGTATTGACATTTACCTCTGGCTTAGGTAGGTATTGACATCTACTTCTGGCTTAGGTAGGTATTGACATCTACTTCTGGCTTAGGTAGGTATTGACATTTACATTTGGCTTATATTAGTTTTGTCATCTACCTCTTGCTTAGGTAGGTATTGACATCTACCTCTGGCTTAGGTAGGTATTGATACTTACCTCTGGCTTAGGTAGTTTTGACATCTTCCTCTTGCTTAGGTAGGTATTGACATCTACTTCTGGCTTAGGTAGGTATTGACATTTACATTTGGCTTATATTAGTTTTGTCATCTACCTCTTGCTTAGGTAGGTATTGACATCTACCTCTGGCTTAGGTAGGTATTGACATCTACCTCTGGCTTAGGTAGGTATTGACATCTACCTCTGGCTTAGGTATGAATTCACATTTACCTCTTGCTTAGGTTGATATTCGATGTTATTGACAATTATGTTAGGCTTATAATCCCCGCCGAAAAAAAATTCGGAGGGGATATAGTAATGAAATTTTTTTTGGAGGGGATATAGTTATTGGTCCCGTCCGTCTGTTCGTCCGTCTGAAACTTTGTCCAGAGCATAACTCCAAATCTATTCAATGGATTTACATGAAACTTGAAATATAAACAGATGGCAACTAGGAGAAGTGCAGTGACCAAGAACCATAACTATGATCTACCTTAGTTTTTTAATTATCTCCCAGTTTATATAATTTCAAAGTCAAATTTTGTCCGGAGCATTACTCTAAATCTACTCAAGGGATTTACTTGAAACGTGTAATATAAACAGATGGCAAGTAGGAGAAGTGCAGTGACTAAGAACCTTAACTCTTAACTACCTTAGCTTTTTAATTTTCTCCCTTTATTTAATTTCAACGTAATTTTTGTCCAGAGCATAACTCTAAATCTACTGAAGGGATTTACTTGAAACTTGAAATATAAACAGATTGCAAATAGACAAAGTTCACTGACTAAGAACCATAACTCTATCTACCTTAGTGTTTGAATTATATCCCTTAACTAAATTTCAAAGTAATTTTTTGTCCGTAGCATAACTCTATATCTACTGAAGGGATTTACGTGAAACTTGAATTATAAACAGATTGCAAGTAGAAGAAGTTCACTGACTAAGAACCATAACTCTATCTACCTTAGTTTTTGAATTATATCCCTTTATTTAATTTCAACGTAATTTTTGTCCAGAGCATAACTCTTAATCTACTGAAGAGATTTACGTGAAACTTGAAATATAAACAGATTGCAAGTAGAAGAAGTTCTCTGACTAAGAACCATAACTCTTAACTACCTTAGTTTTTTAATTATCTCCCTTTACTGAATTTCAAAGTAAATTTTTGTCCGGAGCATAACTCTAAATCTACTGAAGCGATTTACTTGCAACTTGAAATATAAACAGATGGCAAGTAGGAGAAGTGCATTGACTAAGAACTATGACTCTATCTACCTTAGTTTTTAGCTCACCTGATTGCTCAGGTGAGCTTTTGTGACCGGTCTTTGTCTGTTGTCCGTCTGTCCGTTGTCTGTCCACATTTGTTTGTAAACACTCTAGAGGCCACATTTATTGTCTGATCTACATGAAACTTAGTCAGAAGCTTTGTCCCAATAATCTCTGTTGAGTTTAAAACTGGGTCGTGCCGGGTCAAAAACTAGGTCACTAGGTTAAAAAAACAAAAAAACTTGTGAACACTGTAGAAGCAACATTTCATGCACAATCTTCATGTAACTTTGTCAAAATGTTTGTCTTAATGGCATGTTGGTTGAGTTCAAAATCGGTTCCGGTCCGTTGAAAAACATGACTGCCAGTGGGCGGGGCAGTTTTCCTTATTTGGCTATAGAGAAACCTTGTGAACACTCTAGAAGTCACAATGTTTGCCCAATCATCATGAAAGTTGGTCAAAACATTGGTTTTATTGATATCTCAGACGAGTTTGAAAATGGTCCTGATTGGTGAAAAAACATGGCCACCAGTGGGCGGAGCATTTTTCTCTATATATATAGTGAAAACATGTGAACACTCTCGAATTCATATTGTTGGCCCAATTTTCATGAAATTTGGTCAGAACATTTGTTTCCTTGATATGAGAGTTGAGTTCGAAAATGGTTCCGTTCAGTTGAATTACATGGCTGCCAGGGGAAGGGGGGCAGTTTTCCTTATTTGGCTATAGAGAAACCTTGTAAACTATCTAGAAGTCACAATTTTTGCCCAATCATCATGAAAGTTGGTCAAAACATTGATTTTATTGATATCTCGGACGAGTTCGAAAATGGTCCAGATCGGTAAAAAAAACATGGCCACCAGTGGGCGGGGCTTTTTTCTTTATATGTATATAGTGAAAACATGTGAACACTCTAGAAGTCACATTTTTGGCCCAATTTTCATGAAATTTGTTCAGAACATTTGTTTCTTTGATATGAGAGTTGAGTTTGAAAATGGTTCCGGTCAGTTGAATAACATGGCTGCCGGGGGGGGGGGGCAGTTTTCCTTATTTGGCTATAGAGAAACCTTGTAAAAACTCTAGAAGTCACATTTTTTGCCCAATCATCATGAAACTTGAAACCAATCATCATAAAAGTTGGTCAAAAAATTGGTTTTATTGATATCTCGGACGAGTTTGAAAATGGTCCAGATCGGAGAAAAAACATGGCCGCCAGTGGGCCGGGCATTTTTCTCTATATGTATATAATGAAAACATGTGAACACTCTAGAAGTCACATTTTTGGCCCAATTTTCATGAAATTTGGTCAGAACATTTGTTTCTTTGATATGAGAGTTGAGTTTGAAAATGGTTCCGGTCAGTTGAATAGCAGTTTTCTCATATTTATATAGTAAAAAAAGCTTGTGAACACTCTAGAAGTCACATTTTTTGCCCAATCATCATGAAACTTGGTGAAAAGATTGGTTTTATATATATTTATATATATATCACATAATTAATGCCATAGTTATTGCCTTTAGATTGTCCAAATGTTTATTTTATTATACAAAATCCTTGTAAACACTCTTGAGGTCACAATTTTGTTTCAGATTTTATGAATCTATCTTGGTCATAATATTTATTTTTGTAAGCAAAGTTTGATGTTTGGTAAGGGGGGTCAACTCAAAATATAGGTCACCAGGTCAAATCTTACAAAAACAAAATCACTCCATATGCCATAGTTTTGATTCAATAATGATGAAACTTGACCAGGATGTTTGTCTGGACAATATCTAGGTCAAGTTTGACGTTTGGTAAAGATTGAATGAACAGACTCCTCTCAGGTGAGTGAACTAAGGCCATCTTCCTTTATTTAATTTCAACGTTAATTTTTGTCCGGAATTAAATTATATTTAATTTAAGTTCATAGTAAATATTTAACTTTTTACAATTTTTACTATCTCCCTTTATCTAATTTCATAATAATATTTTAATTTTAACACTGAAGTATTCACTGTAAAAAGAATAGATAAGTTTAAGGAAAAATACAGTGATCAAGAACAGTAATTGTTTATAGTCTTCTTTTTTGATTACCTCCCTTTCTTTTATTTCAATGTTTTTTATTCTCTACAGTATAACTCCAACACTATACATGTATATAGCGAATTGATCCTTAAAATATAAATTGATAACACAGTTGCCATGTTTTACAAATATTATTCTACTCTCTAAATCAAATGTTGTCATACAAACAAACACATTTCGGTGGGGATTTGGCACTACTGTGACAAGCTCTTGGGTTGAAATGTAATGTCACAGACAATTTATCTCTTGCTTAGGTATGCATTAAAATGTCATTTACCCCTGGTTTTGTTTGGGATCTCTTTGATGTCAACATCATTTACCTGTTTTTTTATGTTTTTTATTCAAATGACATTAACCAAAGTCTTAGTTTTTTTAATTTTATCCAGAAATTATGGCATAGTTGCAATTCCACAGATAATGCTATTATGCCTTTTTCAGTTTCCGTTTCGAGATGTTTGATGACATAGCTCAGGTACAAGATCTCCGAGTGGAGCTGGATACAATCATACAGGCTTACATGAAGTCACTCAACACAGGTCAACAAGGTCAACAGCCTGAACTCTCATATGAAGTCTCCCAGCAGAACCCACTCCAAGCATACAAGTTTAACCCAAAGAAAACTGGCGGAAAACAGAAGGAAAGTAAAGAAATGAGCGACACACAAACACTTAGCAGCAAAGTCCAAATACAGTCTATTAAGCCAGAAGCTTACATGAAGTCACTCAACACAGGTCAACAAGGTCAACAGCCTGAACTCTCATATGAAGTCTCCCAGCAGAACCCACTCCAAGTATACAAGTTTAACACAAAGAAAACTGGCGGAAAACAGAAGGAAAGTAAAGAAACGAACAATCAGACTAATGGTTTGATACAAAGTGTGCCGAATTTCGATAGTTCTTACACAAGGGAGTATTTGTTTTCAGATCCAAGTAGTATGAAAAAACAAAGCGACCCACAAAAACTTAGCAGCAAAGTCCAAATACAGTCTATTAAGCCAGAAGCATCCCACCCTAAACGTCTCAGTGCGTTTGACAACCAGTGGAAACAGAATGCAGGCAACCAGAAAGACATCGGGGATGACGGTATAATTGATATAGCTTCTTCATCTAGACAGGCCATCATTGAGCCTTTGAGACTTACCACTTACAAGAACTCGATGAAAACTCCTGCAAGCTCTCAGCCAAGGTAAGACTATGTTGATCTGATTGTGATGGTTGTGGTGGTGATGATGATGAGGAGGATGATGATGATGATGACGATCACGATGACGACAACTATAATGACAACGATAACTTAAATGACGATGGGGATAATGTAAAGTTGTCACACCTGAATAGTGCATGATCCTTGAGTATGATCCTCATTGCTACAGCCAAAGTGACTGATACAAGTTCCAATGACACTATACTAATGTATTATTCCATTTAGTATATACATCTTCTGCATATAGCTCGTTAAATACCCAAATTATCAATAACTTTTGTTTGTCAAGTAATATTTCAGCAAGTAATTTTTATGCCCCCGCTAAGATGGCATATAGCAGTTGAACTGTTCTTCTGTGTCAGTCTGTCTGTCCCTCGGTCCTTCCCAAAACTTTAACATTGGCCATAACTTTTGCAATATTAAAGATACATTTTGAGTGATGAAAGGTCAAGGTCATCCTTCAAGGTCAAAAGTAAATGAATACAATCCAAGGGAAGTAATAAGATTTAAAAGGGAGATAATTTCTAAACCTGCCAAATGATATATTTAAATTTATTTTAAAGCGGGGCAAAAGGAAGCATTGTGTTTCTGACAAACACATCTCTTGTTATGCCCCCGGTAGGGTGGCATATAGCAGTTGAACTGTCCATCCATCTGTGTGTCAGTCCGTCCGTCCGAAAACTTTAACATTACCCATAACTTTTGCAATATTGAAGATAGCAACTTGATATTTGGCATGCATGTGTATCTCATGAAACTGCACATTTTGAGTGGTGAAAGGTCAAGGTCATCCTTCAAGGTCAAAAGTCAAAAAGTACAATCCATGGGAAGTAATAAGCTTTGAAAAGGAGATAATTTGTAAACCGGCCAAATAATATATTTCAAAGAGGCGCAATAGGGGGCATTGTGTTTCTGACTAACACATCTCTTGTTCATTGTTATGTCAGTAACTTTTCATATTATGTTAGTAAGGGTAAATGACAGGATGCAGTATATAAGATCATTAAATATAGTAAAGCTTCATTTTTCAATGTTGTTAGATGATGCTTGAGAATGAATGGTACTCAGATAAAAACATTACATGATTTCTTACTGACCCCGCTGAGTGTGATACATGGTTGCAAATTGATATTATGCAAGAGCTATGTTCACCCAACGCTAATACCAGACTTGTATCAGACCATATGGGGTATCTAAGAAGCCATGTAACAAATATTTCATGGCTTTTAATTAACATGTTTTGGTGGCCCTGACATGTTACAGGTCAGAAGAGGAACCCAGCCTTAAGACAGCCCCTAAAGAGAAGCCCCGTAAGAAGGTGACCCCCAGGGAAGATGGGGCCAGAACCCCTGATGTGGCGCTGGCCCCAGAAAGGGTGCTTACCCCTATAAAGAAGAAGGCCAAATCTCCTGAGACCTCCACTGTACAGATTGAAGATGAAACTGCCACGCCTGCTAAATCAAAGAAAAAGAAGGCCAAAGGTTATTTTTTATTTTTATGCCCCCGGTAGGGTGGCATATAGCAGTTGAACTGTCCGTCAGTCAGTATGTCAGTCTGTACGTCCTTCCAAAAAAAACTAACATTGGCCATAACTTTTTCACTATTGAAGATAGCAACTTGATATTTGGCATGCATGTGTACTTCATGGAGCTGAACATTTTGAGTTGTGAAAGGTGAAGGTCAAGATCATCCTTTAAGGTCAAATGTCAAATATATGGCGTCTGTCCGTCCGAAAACTTTAACATTGGCCATAACTTTTTCAATATTGAAGATAGCAACTTGATATTTGGCATGCATGTGTATCTCATGAAGCTGCACATTTTGAGTGGTGGAAATCTCAAGGTCAAGGTCAGTCTTCAAGGTCAAAGGTAAAAAAAACAACATTCAAAGCGGCGTTCTCATGAAGCTGCACATTTTGAGTGGTGGAAGGTCAAGGTCATCCTTCAAGGTCAAGTTCATCCTTTAAGGTCAAAGGTAAAAAAAAAATCAAAGCTGAAGCTACACATTTTGAGTGGTGGAAGTTCAAGGTTAAGGTCATCCTTGATGGTCATGGTCATCCTTCAGGGTCAAAGGTAAAAATAAATAAATTCAAAACGGCGTTATCATAAAGCTGCACAGTTTGATTGTTGGAAGTTCAAGGTCAAGGTCATCCTTCAAGGTCAACGTCATCCTTCAAGGTCAAAGGTCAATTTTTTTTAATTTTTTTTTTTCAAAGCAGTATTCTCATGAAGCTGCACCTTTTGAGTGGTGGAAGTTAAGGTCAAGGTTATCCTTAAAGGTCAATTTTTTTTTTTAATTCAAAGCGGCGCAATAGGAGGCATTGTGTTTCTGACAAACACATCTCTTGTTTTCAATACTTTTGGTTTATTGCAAACCATGTTATTACAAAGAATGTACTCAAATTGTGTGTTCATGTATAATCCAATATGATTTGTTACCTAACATTATAATATATATATACTAGTTATATATTATGTTTATTTTTGAAATGATAATTTCATTTCTTGAACAGGTCTGTATCCATAAGTTATTATTTGCTGGAAAAAAAATGATGGAAATTTGAATTCCCAATTATTTAAATTCTGTGCATTCATGTACTGATGTAGGCTTAACTGATTATTTTAATACATGTAAGATACATGTACCTGTAGGACGGTTTTGGGGTTCATAAGTAAGGACAATGTCCTTTTTCAGCCCTCTGTCATGCAGACTTCTTAAAGAAAAGCTTTGTGTGGGTCCCGTGTATTTTATATAGTATGATGTGGTGACTGATTAAGTGTGTATTTAGTATAGTTTACTGTTAAAGGGGCCTTTTCACGTTTTGGTAAATTGACAAAATGAAAAAAATTGTTTCAGATTCGCAAATTTTCGTTTTAGATATGATATTTGTGAGGAAATAAAAATACTGAACATTTACCATGCTCTTAAATGTCCATTATAAGCATCTTTTGACGATTTGAAAACCTGAAAATAATAAAGCGTTGCAACGTGAAATGATTGAATAATTTGAAAAGTTCTGTTGTTGTCGTTATATTTTGGGAAACTACAAGGATTGCTTATATAAGTAAAAAATACATCCACTGGTAGCATGAGCACAGATGGTCGAGTGGTCTAAGCGGGAGACTTTTTACTCCAGGATTCCAGGGGTCAGTGGTTGAGCCCAGTTGAGGGTTACTTTTTTATTGCATTCTTGTTGTTTTTTTACTGGAGATTTTTAGGTCCAATGTTTAAATTAATCAATATACAGCATTTAATGACAAGCTTCAATACATGCCAAAATCTGTGAAAAGGCCCCTTTAAGATACACATTTTGCATTTTATGGTATATATCTTGACAAATAAAAAACATAGGATGATTTTAAACTCTTTTTAGCTCATCTATTTTTTGAAAAAAAATTATGAGCTATTGTCATCACCTTGGCGTCGGCGTCGGCGTTGGCGTCCGATTAAGTTTTGCGTTTAGGTCCACTTTTCTCAGAAAGTATCAATGCTATTGCATTCAAACTTGGTACACTTACTTACTATCATGAGGGAACTGGGCAGGCAAAGTTAGATAACTCTGGCGTGCATTTTGACTGAATTATGTGCCCTTTTTATACTTAGAAAATTGAAAATTTTGGTTAAGTTTTGCATTTAGGTCCACTTTTTTCAGAAAGTATCAAAGCTATTGCATTCAAACTTGGTACACTTACGAACTATTATGAGGGGACTGGGCAGGCAAAGTAAGATATATCTGGCGTGCATTTTGACAGAATTATGTGCCCTTTTTATACTTAGAAAATTGAAAATTTTGGTTAAGTTTTGTGTTTAGGTCCATTTTATTCCTTAAGTATCAAAGCTATTGCTTTCATACTTGCAACACTTACTAACTATCATAAGGGGACTGTGCAGGCAAAGTAATGTAACTCTGACTGGCATTTTGACAGAATTATGTGCCCTTTTTATACTTAGAAAATTGAAAATTTGGTTATGTTTTGTGTTTAGGTCCACTTTATTCCTACAGTATCAAAGCTATTGCTTTCATACTTGCAACACTTATTAACTATCGTAAGGGGACTGTGCAGGCAAAGTTATGTAACTCTGACTGGCATTTGGACGGAATTATGGGCCCTTTATACTTAGAAAATTGAAAGTTTGGTTAAGTTTTGTGTTTTGGTCCACTTTACCCCTAAAGTATCATAGATATTGCTTTCATACTTGGAACACTCGCAAACTATCATAAGGGTACAGTAAAAGGACAAGTTGCATAACTCTGGATGTCATTTTTACGGAATTATGGCCCTTTTTTGACTTCGTAACTTTGAATATATGGTTAAATTTTGAGTTTCGATCCACTTTACTTCTTAAGTATCAAGGCTATTGCTTTCAAACTTCAAACTTTCATGCTATCATGAGGTTACTGTACCTGGCAAGTTGAATTTTACCTTGACCTTTGAATGACCTTGACTCTCAAGGTCAAATTATTAAATTTTGCTAAAATTGCCATAACTTCTTTATTTATGATTAGATTTGATTGATACTTTGACAAAACTACTCTTACCTGACATACCACAATAGACTCCACCCAAACCATCGCCCGTGCCCCCCCCCTTCCCCCCCCCCACCCCCGAATCCCACCCCCCCCTATTTTTTTTATTTTTTTTAAGATCATCTCACAAATGACCACCACACCCTCACACTATACCCCCCCCCCCCACCCCACCCCTCCCCAATTTTATTTTTTTTTAACGGTTAAAAAACCAAACTATTTATTTAGATTATTTTATGTTTGAAATACCGTCCAACCATCGCACCCAAGAATCCCCACCCCCCACCCCCCCTCCCCCCACCCGAATACCCCCCCCCCCTAATTTTTTTTTTTTAAGATCATCTCACAAATTACCACCACCACACCCTCACACTATACCCCCCCCCCCCCAATTTTTTTTTGAAATGGTAAAAAAACAAATATTTATTTTTATTATTTTATGTTTGAAATACCGTCCAACCATGGCACCCAAGAATCCCCACCCCCACCCCCCCCACCTCTCCCCCCCCCCCCGATTTTTGATTTTCCTTTTTTTCGCATTTTTTGAAGATAATGTAATAAATGTCCACACCGCCACACAATGCACCCCTCTTCACTCCACCCCTCCCTTCTTTGTGATTGAAAATGAGAGTCCCTTCACCTTTAAAAAGAAAGTAGATGAGCGGTCTGCACCCGCAAGGCGGTGCTCTTGTTAAACTTTGTTATCAAGTACATTGGCCTGAGTGGTTTAATGCTACATGAAGATGCAGGGGCTTGACTGGAGCTGCACTAGGCACATATGGCATGTTTGCATCATGCAGGTCATTTATACCATCAGAAATATGTTTTAACATAAAGTTAATGTTATGAAGAACAATAAGGCCAAAATAATTGAGATTGTAACCTGTCAACTTTTTATGCAATTACAACAAAAAGTAAAATTGTACAGCTTTTGGGCGAATTTATCTACGTGTTTATTGACAATAACAATCAAAATTTGGCATATTTCATGTTTATATTTTCAATTTTGGGCCTCGGTAAATAATGTATTGGTAAATAATGTATTGTGCTGTACTGTAAGGTTTAAACGTGTTTGAATCCAAGACTGGCAGCAGCCGCAGCATATCTTGTTTGGTGATTGATTGCGAAATAATTTGTGTTGTCACACTCCCCCTTCCTATGATACACATTGTTGGTAACTGTACACTGATTACTGGTTAATTATTTTGATTCCTTAGGAAAAGTTTGAGCAGGTAAACTAACTGTCGAACTTTGGTTAGGTGACTAAAAGTGGCAAAATCACCAAACAAACAATGAATCATTGTTTCTTAGGTTGTGCAACAGAAGATGAGGGTGTTCTTTCACCCAAGCAGGAGCCAGTCAAGTCACCAAAAGGCAAAAAGGGGACGAAAAAGGAAATGGAAGGCGAGACGGAAGATGAATCAGCATTGTCCCCATCAGAAGAACCTATGTCCCCTAAAGGGAAGAAGAAGAAAGGGACAGAAGGGAAAAATGAGGAAGCAGGCCCATCAGGGAAGGGCACTCAGGTTGTTAAGAAAGGGGCAAAGGTCAAGAAAGGACAGGCTTTGACATGCGGGGAAGGTTTGTCGCCTTCTGAGGAGGCCCTAGGTGGAGAGAAAAAGACGAAGAAAATGAAGAAGAAAGCTGTAAAGGATGAGGAGGTATTTTACACATAATGCCAAAAAAAACACACTTTAAGCATGTTTAGTGCTTACTATGTCAATAGCCTACTAGCAAGATTGAATTCGGCTACTTTTTCTTTGTAAAGGTCTATAAAACAGCCAACTTGAAAATTTGTATTTTATGTGTTTAATTTGGCTATAACAAAAATTAAGCCAGTATAGTCTTGATGTTTATAGAACTATCATTTCAATGCCTTGATTCTGTAGATATGAGGTAGTTCAATTGCATTAAATAGATTGCTTGATACTGTGTTTCATTAGGCATTTTTCATATGGTCTTACAATTTTGATTTTTGGGATAGAAATAATGTAATGCAAACCTTGAAATCTAAATGAGATATCAACTTGAAACTTCTTAGGCAGAATGAGCTGATGTGAATAAAGTGCAGTGCTCAAGAGTCATTACTTTGGCTTTTATGTGTTTGGAGTTATTGCCCTTTGTTACCATTTATATGCTTATAAACTTTGTCCAGAGCACAACTTAAAAACTATAAGACGTATCAACTAGAAACTTACAGGTATTATGTTGATAGGTCTCATAAGACCTCTGACAATTCTGCATGCGGGGCTATTTCAGGCACATCAATTGCAGTTCTAGTTTAACCATATTTGCCCAAGTTGTTTGATGTAATACCCATTCGAGTGAAATAAAAAAGAGGAGTTTAAACCTTTCCAAAATGTTCTCATGGTAAGACTTGGAACATTCAATTACTTTGTTTACTATGTTATTCTATTTAAGACTGATGAGAAAGATGAGGAAGAGACGGAGGCTCCAAAACCCAAAGAAAGAAAAAAGAAAGCAAAGAAAGGTAAGAGAAATTTGTTTTTTAATTAATACATATCAACAGAGTAATGCCCTTATAACCACACTTTTGTCAATTTTTAAGCCCCCGAATTGTGGCATATAGTTTTTGAACTGTCTGTCATTCAGTCTGTCCGTCTGTCCGAAAACTTTAACATTGGTCATAACTTGATTTTTGGCATGCATGTGTATCTCATGGAGCTGCACATTTTGAGTGGTGAAAGGTCAAGGTCATCCTTCAAGGTCAAAAATATGGCGTCTGTCCGTCCGTCTGAAGACTTTAATATTGGTCATAACTTTGCAATATTGAAGATGGCAACTTGATATTTTGCATACATGTGTATCTCATGGAGCTGCACATTTTGAGTGATGAAAGGTGGTCAAGGTCAAGGTCGTCCTTCAAGGTCAAAGGTAAAATATATGGCTCTGTCCGTCCTTTCGAAAACTTTACCATTTGTCATAAGACATTTTCACATGATGTGGCCCCTATTTGTTTTTATGCTCCCCCCAAATTATTTTTTTACGGGGGGAGCATATAATCGCCGCTTCGTCTGTCCGTGCGTGTGTCCGTCCGTGCACAATTTTTGTCCGGGCTAGTTCTCAGCAATTAATGACCGGAATTCAATTAAACTTTATGGGAAGCTTCACTACCAAGCGGAGATGTGCATATTATCAGCTGGTTCTAGTCGGATGATTTTTCCCAGAGTTATGGCCCTTTGAAATTTTCCATTAACTGTACATATAATGCAATTCTTGTCCCCCAAACTACTAGACTTTTCCTTTTATCTGAATATATAGTGCAATATTGTGACAAAAAAACAAACTTTGGGGAGCATCACCCGTCTCCGATGGTTTCTTGTTTAGTTTACTTATAAGAATATTTGAATGAAAACATGTGTCACCGTTTGTCTTATTTTCCAGCTCTGCTCCATCAGAACAGCTTCCGGAAAAAAACAATAAAAAAAATAATAAAAAAGTAATAAAAAAAGGAGGTAGAAGTCACAAATGATAGTGAGGATCTCTTTGAAAGTCCCACTGAAGACACTCCTAATGTCATAAACTTCTGGGCAGAGCGTCCAAAGGCGCCAGATGATCCATCGACAGATATGGGTTTAGTTCACACAGAAACAACAGGCACACTTAAAGATGTCGCTTACGAAGAGATCAAATTTTCAGCAGGAGACTCTGTTGAGATTTCAGGTGACTTGGGTAAAGAGGTTGTTAATCAGGAAGTAACTTTTGATAAGGAGTTGGAAGAGGAAATTGCAAAAAGCCTGAAAATGCAGATGAAACGTACGATTTACAAGCCGTTGGAAAAAGAATATGCCCGTCTGGAACGGATTGAAAACATTGACATTGCTAAAGATTTTGAGAGTGCTGTAAAGGAGAAGGAAAAGGCTCACAAGTTTGTTGGGAAAATGCAAGATACAGTAGAGGTTTACGGGAAGCTTACAAGAAGGCTGCTGAAGGAAAAGATGCTGTCGGAGAGGATTTTGAAACAGCTGGAAACAGAGTGGGAGGAGAGAAGGAAGGGGGGACAGCAGAGCTGATATGAACTTGTGTCTGTTAGAACAAATGAGCCTCCCTATGAGAAAACAGGGCGTAATGCATGTGTGTAAAATGTACTCCCAGATTGGCCTTTGTAGTCTGTAATCAGGGATGATACTTTTGGCATAGGGTTTAGTTTAAAAGAGACTTCCTGTAAACTGGAAAAACCATTTAATTATAAAGGTTCGTCCCTGATTAGCCTGTGTGGACTGTCTCATATGGGAAGACACTATGCATATGCATTAAACAACATTTTCCCAGGTAAATAATTGATTACTACCTGTTATATAAACGTTATCATTATTCGTTTACTTTTCATAGCACTCATTGCTGTAATGTTGAGACTTCTTTGAGCAGTTTCCACATTTTGATTGTTCATAAACCAAAGAAATGTGAAACCAAATCATGTTTTGTTTTTACATGTTTTGCATCATCGCGGTAAATGACTGATGAGCAAATCATACAATTTATAAACAGAATGTTAGTTTAATTTAGTACTTACTATATTTGTTGTTTAATGCGCCGCAGTAGGTGTCAACTTAGGTTTTTATTGCATTGCGCCCGGTTTCGTGGACTGGACAACCGTTTTTCAAACAAATCGATGCTGTTCATGTGACTTGCATGTTCCAAAATAGGCGACCTGACACTTAAAAACTTAAAAGTGACGATTGGCATGGAATTGTTCAATCAAAAGTACACTCGCCCCGCTCTGTTGCTGTATTCCAATAAACTCTTGATAATAAATGTAATTAAAGCAATAAAAAGCGGTTCAAATATTCTTATATATTTATAAACTAATAATCATTTTATATAATCGCTAATTTAGAAATTGTAGATTTCGGTCGACTCTTTGGTCGCTTAAAAAGTAAGCAAAGCAGTTTATATTCTCATACAGAATCCGTTGAGTGGCACATCACGTGTGGCCATTGGGGTTCGGCACAATATTAGCAAGCGCGACGCACGATGACACACTTGACAATATACATGTATGTGGATATGGCACGACAATTTGTCAAAAGCCTCAATCCACAACTTATTTAGTCGAAAGGGGCACCAAATGTACATGCGCATTAAAGGCCCGATATGCTATTTCAATGATTCTGTATGAATTATTATCAGTATGTACAGCAATGCTACGGGTAAACTGAAAAGTTCGGCGGCAGTCGGTACTTAATCAAGGAAGTCTTCTTTGATGATGCCCACAATCCTTGAAGATTACATTGTTTTTTTTATCTGCACATGTAAATCTGGGATGACACTACGCACATGCATTAAGCGCTGTTTTCCCACGACACTGCTCAAATGATCACAGGGATTCATTATTTACAAGGAATATCTGGCAAACTTTAAGGAAAGGCCCGAGTAAAGATTGAATCAGGCACTGTGTTAATCTTCTCACAAGATTTTAAATGTTGACAACCATCCGTAAGTCCCTTTTTATACGCCCGTCTATGACGGGACGTATTATGGTATACCCCGCGTCCGTCTGTCCGTCCGTCCGTCTGTCCGTCCGTATGTCTGTTAATGTCGTACGCTACGTCAAATATCCTTCGATGGATTTTTTTCAAATTTCAACACAATCTTAATATTGATAAACCCTGATCCCCTTTCGTTTTTGACGGAATTCTGAATTGTCGTTCCAGAGTTATGGGACTTTGTTCGTCAAAATTTCGTTATTTCATTGAATGTCCTACTGTAGCTATATAAAAATGTTAAAGTTGTTATAACTTTGGTATGCTTGGACCTAGAGTCTTGAAACTTGACATGAAGGTTGGCCAGAACTAGTAAGTAACCCCTGGACATTTCAAGGTCATTCATTTGAAGGTCAAGGTCACTGTGACCTTGAATGTAAAAATGTTAAAGTTCTTATTTCATGTTATAACTTTGGTATGCTTGTACCTAGAGTCTTCAAACTTGAAATAAAGATTGGCCAGTACTAGAAGATGACCACTGGTCATTTCAATGTCATTCATTTGAAGGTCAAGGTCACTGTGACCTTAAATGTTAAAATGTTAAAATTGTTATAACTTTGGTATGCTTGGACATAGAGTCTTCAAACTTGACATGAAGGTTTGCAAGCACACTTAGATGACCACTGGTCATTTCAAGGTCATTCATTCTAAGGTCAAGGTCACACAAGGTCACTGTGACCTTAAATGTTAAAATGTTAAAATTGTTATAACTTTGGTATGCTTGGACATAGAGTCTTCAAACTTGACATGAAGGTTTGCAAGCACACTTAGATGACCACTGGTCATTTCAAGGTCATTCATTCTAAGGTCAAGGTCACTGTGACCTTAAATGTTATTGTTGTTCATGTATCCTACCGTAGCTCAAATATCCCCCGATGGATTTTTTATACGCCCGTCTATGACGGGACGTATAATGGTATACCCCGCGTCCGTCTCTCCGTCCGTCCGTCCGTCCGTCCGTCCGTCCGTCCGTCTGTTAATGTCGTACGCTACGTCAAATATCCTTTGACAGATTTTCTTCAAATTTTAACACAATCTTAATATTGATAAACCCTGATCCCCTTTCGTTTTTGACGGAATTCTGAATTGTCGTTCCAGAGTTATGGGACTTTGTTCGTCAAAATTTCGTGATTTCATTGAATGTCCTACTGTAGCTCAAATATCCTTCGATGGATTTTTTTCAAATTTCAACACAATCTTAATATTGATAAACCCTGATCCCCTTTCGTTTTTGACGGAATTCTGAATTGTCGTTCCAGAGTTATGGGACTTTGTTCGTCAAAATTTCGTGATTTCCATGCTCATGTACTTATAAAATAAACCATGTATTCAAATACAAATAAACTGAAGTAAAAAAATGATTCAAAGGGTTATTTATTACCTTACTACTTCATTGGCGAACGACGGGCGTATCATGCGCTCATGGCGCAGCTTTTATTGATTATGGTACTCCGTGTATTTGACATAAAATAATAACATTGAAATGTGGTTCTGTTTCAATCATGATTGAATTGCACCATTGCATTGTTCGAGTGTTAAAGTCACGTACAGGGTAAACGTACGGATATATGTTTGGAGCATACGAGTGTTCATGATAACACAACTATTGACTATGAATCGTATTAAATTCTGTATACTATGTTATTACGTATCCTAGAACTAAGCTCGTATTTTGTAATTGCTTTTTATCACTCCTAAACAGAACCAACACGATAAATAAATTCATTTACGACGAATTCACGGACGTAGTTTTCGATTTCAGCCATGACGGCGGTCATGTCACCCATTCGCACTTTTCAATACTTGGTGTACATACTTGTACTAGTAACCTATCAACATCCGCGCAGACATTGGTTGGTTCCAAGTTAAGCAAGTTTGAATTAAAGCGGCAATGTTCCAGCTATTTTATTGTTACTGAAAGAGTGTTAAACTTTGGTGTGGTCTTGTGCGTGTGCAATATTAAACCATCATGATATGGTGACGACAGGTGGTTCAAAAAAGTACAATTAAATTTGTCCATTATTTTAATCCTTTATAATTACTCATTTGGGTCATTTCACTAAATATATTCTCGTCCATCGTTTAGTAAGAATTTTATACGTGAATGCGGCGTCTTCCTTTACCCTATGGTGGAAGTGTGGGTATGGGATGGGATTGTCTCTACAGGGCATGTTATATGCACAGTTATGTAATGATTTATCAATATGTGCATCGGTTTCCCGAAGTGCCATCTCTACATACGAGATAACCAATCTTATCATTCAAACGTGTTGCTTGAAGATTATTGCCTGCCAATCAGGGAAACAAAAGGTTTCGGCCGGCAGGATACATCCGGTTTTTTTACTTTAGCAAGTCACTTATATTATGTATATGCCTGAATATAGTTAACTGTTTTTTTTTTGGATACACGCTCAAGGTATTTTCGAAATTAACGTCCTGAAATGTAAAAAAGTGTAAATGGACAGCCGCATCAAATACGACCCAAAAAGATTAATGTTGAGATTTCGATTCTTTTTGTTCCATTTGATCATTTTGGCAAATTTTACTTAATTATAAAAAGAAAAATGTGTAAGCAAGAGATTTAGAAAATGACTTGTCATTGACTATCCCTAATACGATAGATAGGATATAAATTGCATTAAGTGAAGTTGACAACAAAAAAGTTTTGCCTACCTACCTATTCTATTTTTAGATGTAAGTGGAAACTTTTTTGCCTGAGGACACAATTTTCGGCCCAAACACGCTCATCAGGTAGACGCGTAACCAAGCTAAAAGTATCCGAACGAATTTGGATCAAACCCTGGTCCACCCAGATTCAAGGCAGACACGCTTATAAAAGCTAGCTCAAATGGGGACACAACAATACACACAAAATCTACGTTTATGGCGCAAATAACGTTAAAAGAGTTATAAATGCACGTGTATCGAATTTTCGTAACCGTAACCCCATTCACTCCACATCCGCATATCCTGGTGCCTGCACTACTTAGCTATATCTGGATCTGGATGGGTAAGTCGAAGAAACCACTTCTGGCTTTAACTCGACGGAGTGGAGTGCGCGATTTTACACTATATATATAATTTGATGCGCTGTCTTTGAAGATATCTAAGTGTTAAAGAGGTCACATAGTCATCATTTAGTTTGTTCGAAACAATCTCGATTTTAACAATGATTTTTTTAATGACAGTTTTTTTGTCTGGCATTGTTGTTCACCATGTTACACACTATGTTTTGATGGGTAGTTCTCGTATTACTTGGCCCTTATGGTACGTTTAGGCTTAGTGGCTTAAGGTAGCGTTCTTAACGACCATTTGACGGTTATAGTTGCGTGAAGCCAGTTCATGTGATTAAGGAAGTTCCTGGATGTCAGACATGTATGTTTCCATGTTGCATGTAGAAAGAAGACACTATGAGGTCTTTCTCGCCTTCCATTTTGATCCGGACCCATACAACTTCGCAGTTTATCACGAACTCAGCTTTCTGTTCAGCGATGAGGTCCTCATGAACTTATAACAAATACTCCATCACACCCGCCTCTTTCATTTCTGAATGATTTGCAGTGGCTTGGGATGACTTCGCTTGATATGATCTAGCGTATGGGTGGGTGTTTTTCCAGGTTTGGTCACATTGAGACAGGGGTTCAGCCCCGAACACTATGTCGCGTTTGATATATTGTAAGGCTGTCTGTAACTCAGAGCGCATTCCGATGCCAATGCTTCTACAATCAACATTCATGAAACGAAGGTTTCTTTTGTCTGATAGGCCTACGCAGAAGAGAGATGATGTAGATTCGTCTTAGATGTGCTGGATGAGGATCCATACGTGTGCATGCTTATCATAAATAGTTACAGGGGCCTTCCATAAAGTATGTCACGCTTTTTTTACCATCTTTACCCCCCTTTCCCTCCTGTCACAAGCTGTCACAAAATCTTGGACCCCCCCCCCCCCAAAGTACGTCACACGCTCTCACTTTCGAACATATTTTTAAAAATTAATACCTATTTCAAATTTAATCTAAAACACAATTCACTATTAAACCGTATTATAATTTCACTTCAAATAACTTTCACATGATTAAGATGGCTTTAATAGATCTACTAGAATAGATAATTGTCAACAGTTGTCGTAAAACTAATTCAAATGTTTCACAAATTTTTCGAAAATTATTTGTAAATTCTAGTAAAGAAATAATAAATAAATAAATTAGATTTTTTTTAAATAAATGTGTGACATCACACATGGCCTGAACCCCCCCTCCCCATGTCACAAACTGTCACACTTTCTGTCGTAAAACTTATTCAAATGTTTTACAAATTCTTCGAAAATTATTTGTAAATTCTAGTAAAGAAATAATAAATAAATTAATTAGATTTTTTTTTATATAAATGTGTGACATCACACATGGCCTGAACCCCCCTCCCCATGTCACAAACTGTCACACTTTCTTCCCCCCCCCCCCACTCCGCACCTGGAGCGTGACATACGTTATGGACGGCCCCACATCAGATTCTAATTAAAAAAATAAAACACACTCTCATTTGACATTGATACGGGCAAAAGCCCGCGAAGCGGGGGAGACGGAAAACTACAACGGGCGAGGCATGGTATGGTATTGCGCAAGGGGGGGTTAGAGGGTTAGGGTTTGGGTTAGTGTTAGGGGTCGGGTTAGGGTTTGGGTTAGCCTAAACCCAACCCTAACCATAACCCGACCCCTAACCCTAACCCTTACCCTAATCCTTTTTTGGGGTTATCACCCCTGACCATGCCTCGCCCGTTGTAGTTTTCCGTCTCCCGCGAAGCGGGCGTTGGCCGTTCATACATATGGAAATTTAGACCATAAAATTACATAAGAATATCATATAGGGATGGGTCTCAAAAAAAATTGCCACGCGACATATATTTTCGCGATGCTATTTATGACCTTGAACAAATCAAAAACACTTTGACATATGCTAAATCACATGTAAATACATACCTCAGGAAAAATTATATCAATGACATCATAATTGTGTAGCGAATCGCACTAAATATTCTCGCATTATTTGTTTTTCTTCGCAACCGTTCCAGAATTAAGTCATTACTAAATTATCTCCCCTGAATACTCTTCTTCAGTGAGTATGGGCCGAAGACTGGTTCACTACATATAGTGACAGTCTTTACCAAACACAATTTTCGGGAACATAACCCGTCTTAAATATATTGCCGAATCTCAGATTACTGTCGAATTTATTTGCTTTGCTCTTTTCAATATCTTATTGTTATTACTTTCCTGAAAAATCACAAACGCTTGTTAAAAAAATATTTGTTTTAAGCATTATAGTTGGCATCTCTATTCTTCCAGTATTCTCGCGGTATTTCAATAACGACACCCTACTGTTTATTTGTCAGAATTCATGACGCATTTTCCATTCGCTCTCAGAAAGAAGTTTTACGTGTGATCATGAGCAATATTCTGGTAAGATGTCGTTGTTATCCATCAGAAACACATTTATTCACAAAATTTAAAGATTTTTAGTCTTTTAGCTTTAATTTTATACGTATTTACACCTTGTCTGCTCGCACTTAACCGATATCCCGAAAGGTTACATATCACTATAATAAGTGTAGGCCTTAAACCACAAAATCCGATATCGTTGGATTTTCGTACCACAATATTACGTTAATAATCTTTCAGATTCGAAATCAACAAAAAACATTTATAAATTGTCTGCATTATTGATCAAATTTTAAGGTATTTGTTGGTTTTCCGTTCTTAGAAGCTGTTCTTCCAAGGCAAGAGCTGGGCATCACACAAGCCATTCTATCCAGCAAAACTGACAGTTTGGGTTTACAAAAATCAACAAAGGAGGGATTCCTGAACTTTCAAAATGTCCAAGCTATACACACAGTTATTATCTGTGGTGATCTTTATTGGTTCTGTTGGTTTACTTGGATGGAACATGTGTGAACTTTTATAGAACTTTGTGTAATTAATAAATTGGTTGTTACTTGTTAATCCATGACAAATGTTTTATGGCTAGTACAAAACCAGCATTGTTAATTTTGTAAACGGTAATAAAATAACACCACTTTGTAATTTCATATACGTAAGTATTCTTGTTCTGTAGGTTGATGACAGTGTTTTAGTATTACTTATTTTGTAACTATTATTTTATGTGCCAATAAATGATGTGAAGTGTTTTGTATCTCCACACAATACCACATACCTTTTTATATATGTACTGTGTTATGTGTTATTTGAATGTTTAAATAAAAAAATATGGATGATATAACATGATGCATTCTAATATTTGCATTCAAATTGTAACTATAGAGCTAAGTGTATGCAGTTTAGACTGTAATTTAAGAATTGCTACAAAATGGCTAGTTTTTTTAGTGGTGACAAAATTTAAACTATTTAACAATAGTTTGCGAAAGAAAATTAGAAACCTACAAGATACCTGTATTTATTAAATATTTAAATTGCGAAACAAGTATGTTGTTATGCTGTTACACTCACATAATTATACATTGATAATAAATAAGAAGACAATTAGCGTTCACCGTTGTTAACGTTTCCCAACAGTAGAAATCATTCTTTTGATGAAGTCAGTGGTATACAGACGAAAGCTCCAGGCATGGCTTTCAATACTTAGTGTGTGTTATTTGACAGTCTAAAACTTATTGGATAAAAAAAATCCTGTCAAATTTGTCAATCAAAATTGAGTTGACACATCACATAATTTTGATTATGTTAAATCAGTGTACTGTATGCTAAATGCAACTGCTTTAGCAAGCTGTCAAGTTGAATTGAGACATTTGATGAAACAAACTGTTTCCTGGGTAGGACCAGTACCTAGTGTCTATATGACGTACCATGACGTCGAAAGTCTACAAGACCTACTAGGTAGAACGAGAAATGTACTTCGACATACAATTTGTACCTACCCTTGAGTGTTAGCCAATCAGAAGGCACCTTACATCAGTTGCTTTTAGAAATATTTGACTTTGAACATTATTATGATTATTATTATTTATACCAAATTATGCGACTATCGACCGCTTACTCATATATATTGTGCGTATCTATTAAACATTATTATTATTATAATTTATACCAAATTATGCGACTATCGACTATCGACCGCTAACTCATAGATATTGGGCGTATTTATTGACCTGGCGTGGCGGAATTAACCTCTGACTTATGCAAGTTATGGCTATCACAAAATACGACCAACGGGGAGGTTATATACATTATATATTCCGTTCATTTTTGATAACTGTTTAGTTACCGTTGGGAATTTGCTACACAGTAATGCGCTGGACGGTCGTGATACTCCGCCCCGCATGATCAATAAAAACTCACAATATGCTGAATAATTTTAATTTTAAAAAGGTATTAAACAATTGAATCTTCTTAAAATTTGTATATAATCTATACCAATGCATTAAATACTTGAAACTTCTATGTGTTTTTTTTTGCCATTCTGATATTTTTATTCATTTTGTCCTCAATTAAAAAAGAGATTTTAAACATTTATTATGAATAAATCTGAAGAAAAAGCGGCTCAAGAGACAAGTTTTTTGATTGGCTGTTCTGAAAATGTGTACGTCAAAGTACAAACATGTCTGTCGAAGTACAAATTGTACTTTGACGTACAAATATATACTTCGAAGTGTATTTTATATGTGTATGTCGACGTACAATTATTGTACTTCGACGTACATTTCTCTTTTTACCTTGTAGGTCTTCTTGACTTTCAACCCAAATGGTACGCCATAGTATTTCTTTAGGGTTATCTTAAGAATGCACCCACTTAAGGGATCAATACAGAGACCTCCCAGTGACTAAGCCAGTTGGCAGACACCCCATCCACTATACCACAGCCACCGAACCAGCTTTAAATTCCTGTGGCTAGAAAAAAATAAATATAAGATGCCAGATCTTTAAGCTAGGAACATGTAACTCGTTTTTACATTGATTTTTTTGGATGCATTACTTAATTATTGCAACAATTATAATATTTTGAACACAATCATGTCCATATAATTATTAAAAATACATGGTTATCAAAAAAAATCAAAAAGCTTTTGCCCGTAAATTAGGTAGCACCTATAATCATATTACAGTATGATGTGCACAAAAAGAAACAGTAATAACTATGTTTGTAATAAATTGATTAGGCAGAATGTTTTGAAATTTCGCGCGAAAAGTCTCGTTGCCAGAGAACGTCTGCATGGTGAAGAAATAGTGCACTCGACCTATATATTAATGCGCAAATTTCGCACTTGTCTGCGAAAATATATGTTCATAATATCGTGTACAACTGTACAAATATTTGCAATAAAATGATCAAAGGCATACCAGTAAATCGTTTGTGCCTCAAAAATAATATTGTTCTTAAATATGTAATGGCTTGTATGGACTATTTCGTAAATGTGTTTAGGTTTTGGCAGTTCAAGTACTTCCGTCAGGAGTGAAAACATTGCCTGACGTTTTCGCGACGGTGAAATCGTCAAATTATGTGCTAGATTCTTGTTTGCAGGAACTGGAACTAGTCAAACTATGGTGTTCGGTGTGTAGGCTATGTCTGTGTGCTAAGAAGAACAAAATTCATTCCATGGATGTGATGGAATGAGTCGTGTCAAAATGACCCTCCTGTGAGGATGATACCCGATTGCGTGATACATTTTGGTATTTACGTTTTCTATCCCGTTTGTGTATAATAACAGCAAGAAGCACTTTCATTTATGGAATGAAATAATTAAATGATCCGTTTGCATTTCAGTTCTTTTGAAATCAAGGAAATTATTGTATTTGTATCGCTGGTTCATATTTGACAGGTCACGTGCCCCTCCCACTTCATGGTCATCCTGGGCCCTCATCATTTTCAAAAATAGAATTTCCATGATAAAATTTAAACTGTATAAATTGCTTTAATCATTTTGTAAAGTAGAATTTTTTTTTTTTATATAAACATGAACCATTTTAAATAAAATCTGGAATTTTCTGGTTTATGCACTTGAATAATTTGCTGTCAAATAATTTCCTTGGCCCACATTTCAAGACCTTATTCTTACATTTTTAGTTATTAACTAATTAACATAGGCATAAAGCAAAAGTTTGCAAAAAATGCCCATCTGCTAATAGCTCATGAAATTAAATCTCATCTCAGGTGGTAGCTAAAGAAACTTCAGCGTACAGTTTATATAGTATTGACAGACCTGTACGCTGAAGCTAACCCCGTATCGAAAGTCAACCAGAGTCATAACATATTTATGTCACGCTATAAATCAAAGAAATCTCATGTTCTTGGATACATTTCTACATATATTGGTGAATGAATATAAGTTACTGCATCGGGGATTATTTTAAGGTTCAAATGTTTCAAATGCATCTTACAATATATGAAAATAACTCTCATCAGTCTGAAATTCACAATTTTGACGCCATTGTCGCTTTGTCACGTGACGAGTTTTCATTTGGATACTTTCGGATCGACCTTGACATATTTTGCTGAAATTGTAAACATTACTTTCGTTTTCTGAAATCTATTATTTGTGATAAACAACTTATGTCTGGTGGATTATAAGACTGATTTCAGTGTGAATCAGGTTGTTTTAATAATATTTACTTTGAGTTTGTATTTACACTACAATTTGTTTACAAAACAAGCCAGAATAATCTAAAATACCGGGAAATGTCTTTTTGAATTTGAAAACACTCGAGCACATGGTATGTTACTAAAAATAGAAATAACGTCATATGACCGTGAAATCTCGGGAGATTCGCATTTCAAGTAAGTATGTCACATCGCTGTTTTTCTCGATATGTAAAAGCAGAATAGATAAATTTTAAATGTTTAAGATAGTATTTTGTGAAAGAATATATCAGTTTAATGTGAAAAATGTCAATCTTTCCGATCAAGTGGTTGATTTGGACCAATAACTGCATTTAAAAGCTGTTTTGGACCCGTCTTTGCTAACTGTCAACTTTTCGGGAATTTCTGGTTGACTTTCCTAATGGGGTTGGTTCATAACTATAAAGTCGCGCCAGTCAAAAATCATAAAAAGCGACATTTAAAGTTATGGTAGCCAGAACTACTCAGGTGGTGCAATGTTTGTTTGTCCATTTCCCCGTTGCGATGACAAAAGCAAGAACAAATAGCCAGCTTATTCTTTTAAGAGGTAAATGTTGACAGAAACACCAGTGAAAATTAATTCTATTGCATGCCATAAATCTGTATTGATCTTCCTTAGAAGTTTTAAATTTTTATTATGTACTGGCCCTTTTTGTCATGCACTTGCCTTTTAGGTCAAGCTTGTTAGCAAAACAACTTGGCTGGCATCTGTTTAAATTGACAATTTTGTGGTTCTGTCCAAACAGCGTCAAAAGTGCAGGCTGTTTAAAATAAGATCATATGTGTTAGCCGTTTAAATCACCTTGCATTTTCTACTAGCCTAGAATCAAATTAAACTGTCCCAAAGAGCAGTCAAGTAAGTAACAACGATGATTGTTTACAACCCCCTAATTGCAATAATTATATAACTTTATAAGGAATGTTGGCCTTTCAAGACATTTTCATTGTAAAATAATTATAACTCTTAGGTTTTTTGTTTACTCTGAATTACTGTCAACTTACTCTCTTTGGTTGCTATGTTATCTTGTTTTTACCGAAGGCTTTACATAGCTAACTTTATTTATGCAAGTCCAAATTTGCATATAATTTTGTGTCTTGTTGTATGGTATGCTGTCTGAGTAGGGATCAAGCTATGGACTTTGCAGTTTGCAGTTGCATGATAGATAACATATCACCAATACAATTACCAAACACTTTTGAAATATTGCAGCAGTTTGACACCTTACCTTATGTCACTAAAACCTGCTAATCTAAATTTTTAAATGTTCATGTTATTAATAATACAAGTTTTGCATCAATAATACAAGAAATATCTTAAAATTTTCTTTTCTTCTGATTTCAGGTCGCATATTGTGTTACCTTGTCCTGCTAGACACAATGGGTGTAGAGATGTTTCTGTGTACGCGTAGCCTGCCTCAGCCCTCTTTTAAGGATAATTTATTCCTCTAGATATATCGTCATCACGCCATGTTTATTCTGCATTGCTAAATATATACCTGGTAAATTTCAGCATCCTTATTTACAGTGCATAACATTTAAAAAAAAAACCTGCATTCATTAGTTGTCTTTCATATTAAGTATTTTTTTGCACAATTCTGGGAATAAGGCCCGAGTCTGTGGATAGTGACTAGTTGTGTTGTTCTGACTAAAATTGGGAACTTGGTGTATTTTATTTTTTGCTAAGATATACTTTTAAATTGAGAATACTGGGAAGTCTTCTGGTTGGAAACCTTAAATTTTGAATTTAAGGCATTTTGAATTTGGGAAAACATAGTTTTGAACATGTTTCAGTGGCCTATGCCCTTCTTGCCCATGAAGTACCCCGACTATCGGCTTTCCATGGAGCCCAGGCTGTGTGCGAGCGCCGTGCAGTGCTGGTTCCGTCAGGAACTGGAGCGGCACGGTGTCGACTCTCTTGTCTACGCTAGATACAT
Source organism: Dreissena polymorpha (assembly GCF_020536995.1). Lineage (NCBI taxonomy): Eukaryota > Metazoa > Mollusca > Bivalvia > Myida > Dreissenidae > Dreissena > Dreissena polymorpha. The sequence continues at coordinate 25,934,272 of NC_068362.1, forward strand.
CATTAGCCTTCTACTACAGGTGAGTCATCAGCCTTCTACTTCAGGTTAGTCATCAGCCCTATACTACAGGTGAGTCATCAGCCTTCTACTACTGTTGAGTAATATAAACCAGATACATCATCTGCCTTCAACTACAGGTGAGTCATCAGCCTTCTAGTACAGGTGAGTCGACTCACGTCTACCCTAGAAACATCATGAGTCAAATTTATTATCCCCCGCCATAGGCGGAGGGATATATTGTTTTGGCGTTGTCTGTCCGTCCGTCCGGAGCCATGTCTTGAAAGTGCTTTGG